>NC_056071.1:45220194-45523224 GCF_016772045.2 Ovis aries | reverse complement strand
CAACTAATAAGTGAGATCGAGAAAGTGGCAGATAAAACCTTCTGGAAGTCCTCCATGAGACTCCATATGCTGGAAGCGGGAAGCATGCTTTCCAGTTGTTTCATGTTTTCCAAGAATGCTGCTGCTGCTGCTGCTGCTGGAGCTATACAATTCCCTGGTGCTGGGTCTTAGAGCAGCCCGGCTGGGGAGGTGGATATGCTCAGGCATCTCAGTGAGGCCTCCCTGAGGGACAATCCTGCTCTAGAGGTGTACAAAGCCAGGAGGGGAAGCCTAGCTTTGCCACTTGGGCAAGTTGCTTCCCTCGAAGGGTTTCTGCAACCTCATCTGTAAAATGGAGACGATACTCTTACCTTGAAGGTTTGTTGCTTTACCCCCTAACATAATGAGTTCAAAAATTGAGCATTGCTGAATGCTCACAAAATGAGAAGCATTCTACAGAGAAGGCCCTGCCACCTTCCTCACATCTCACTGTCCTGAGGGTGCTTCATGAGGGCAGCTTCATTCTAAGCATGGGAGTAACCCCTTCAGACAGTAAGAAAATTACTTTTCTGTGCCAATTAAAACAATAAGCAAATAACCAAGAGCTTAGAAGATGACTAATTGTTCTCGGTACCATTCTGGAGGCTGCACACAAAAAACAAACAGGCCATGTTTCTGAGCTGGAGAAATTAAAAAATTAATGTAGCCTTGAAATATGCCTATCATATGATCAGGAAACAACTTAAGTGGTAAATAAATACTGTTCATAATACTTTTGATAATCAAAAATAGTATGTAAGTATTCAGATAATGAGATCCCTGAGCCAGATACTATTAGCTTCATTTTATAGATAAGGTACTAATGTCCAAAGAGATTAAGGATTTACCTTGAGCTAGTAGTGGAAATGGCAAGCCACTCCAGTGTTCTTGCCTAGAGAATCCCAGGGAGGGGGAGCCTAGTGGGCTGCTGTCTATGGGGTCACACAGAGTCGGACATGACTGAAGCCACTTAGCAGCAACAGCAGCAGCAGCGGTCGTCAGCCCTGTACTAGAAATTCTATTCTCGGTCTGCTTACACCAAAAAAAGAAGAAAAAAAAAGGGGGGGGGGGGAACAAAGTGACAAAAGAGGAAAGCAGGGGCAAGAGAGAAAGGGAGGAGGAGGAGGAGTGGCAGTTATGGCTCAGACAGTAAAGAATTTGCTTGCAATGCAGGAGACCTGGGTTCAGTCCCTGGATCAGGAAGATTTCTGGGACAAAGAAATGGCTATCCACTCCAATATTCTTGCTTTTAGCCTGGAGAATCCCATAGACAGAGGAGCCCGGAAGGCTACAGTCCATGGAGTTGTCGGACACAACTGAGTGACTAAGCTGCTGCTGCTAAGTCGCTTCAGTCGTGTCCACCTCTGCGCGACCCCATAGATGGCATAGGAGGCTCCCCTGTCCCTGGGATTCTCCAGGCAAGAACACTGGAGCAGGTTGCCATTTCCTTCTCCAATGCATGAAAGTGGAAAGTGAAAGTGAAGTCTCTCAGTCATGTCTGACTCTTCGAGACCCCATGGACTGCAGCCTACCAGGCTCCTCCGTCCACTCGTGCATTAATCTAAAAATATTTCAAATTCTTTGTTGATACTGAAATGCCATCATATGAAAATGTTAATAATCTTCAGTTCAGTTCAGTTCAGCTGCTCAGTCATGTCTGACTCTTTGCAACCCCATGAATCGCAGCACGCCACGCGTCCCTGTCCATCACCAACTTCCAGAGTTCACTCAAACTCATGTCCATCGAGTCGGTGATGCCATCCAGCCATCTCATCCTCTGTCGTGCCCTTCTCCTCCTGCCCCAATCCCTCCCAGCATCAGAGTCTTTTCCAGTGAGTCAATTCTTCACATGAGGTGGCCAAATTACTGGAGTTTCAGCTTCAGCATCATTCCCTCCGAAGAAATCCCAGGGCTGATCTCCTTCAGAATGGACTGGTTGGATCTCCTTGCAGTCCAAGGGACTCTCAAGAGTCTTCTCCAGCACCACAGTTCAAAAGCATCAATTCTTCGGCGCTCAGCTTTCTTCACAGTCCAACTCTCACATCCATACATGACTACTGGCAAAACCATAGCCTTGACTAGACGGACCTTTGTTGGCAAAGTAATGTCTCTGCTTTTCAATATGCTATCTAGGTTGGTCATAACTTTCCTTCCAAGGAGTAAGCGTCTTTTAATTTCATGGCTGCAGTCACCATCTGCAGTGATTTTGGAGCCCCCAAAAATAATTAGTACCATCTTAAAGAGAGAACTTAGAAGAGTGACATAAAATTACTCACCCATCATTGAAACACTGATTTCCTCTGGTTTTTATCACTCTCAAACTGCCCTCTACCCATCCTCTTGTCATCTAGTTTTGGAGCCCCCTATTGGTTCACTGCATAGCAAGTCAAGGAAGATCCAATGGAACATTCAGCTTCTGTACTTCCCATGTTCTCTCACAGAACAAATTGCAAAGTTTTCCAAAGAGAATTCAAGGTCCCACACCATTAGAGCCTGCCCAAAGGTCTAACTATTTGGAAAATAAATGATGACTAAATTATACCACTTAATATAATAAATGAAAGATTTTGATATACAAAGACCTGTAAGGATCAAACTATAAGAGGGAGAAACTACAAATGAAAATACTGACAGATGTGTTTTTCAAAACCCATGCATTTAAAAATAAACAAAATTACAGTGTAAATGAAAACTTAGTGGAAAATTCACAATATTTACAGCAGACATGGGATTAATAGTCTTTAAGTGAAAAATAGATAAGACATCAAAGCTTGAAATTGGCTAAAGAAAGTGTGAAGAGAGCTCCCAAAAGAAGAAATACTTCTGGCTAATAGAAATATTAAAATATTCAACTTCAGCAGTAATCTTGGACATGTAAAATTAAAACAATTTCACGTAATTTTTGCCAGACTACAAAGTGACGGGGTACATGCATGCAAGTGTGGCTATCTCTTGCTGTTTTCTAGATGTTTTGTAGCAAAATGTCTCATAAGTCTTAAACACTTATGTATCTTTTGATCTAGAAAGTTCATTTTTGTTGACTTTTCCTACTAATAGAGATATGCAAAATTTAACAATAATGATACTGAAGAATTGTTTTAATCAGTAGAAGGCAAAACTCTTGTCTTAAACCGAATCTCACAGAGCCTGGGACACGGAGAGTGCTCACTGAGAGACACGCCTAAATAGTGTCGCTGATTTAGCATTAGTCAAGACCAAGTTATTGCCAGGGCACAGGTGTAGGGAGAACTGAACTCTAGACTTAACATTCCACAGATTAGAAAGCGAGAGATGCTTCGGCCATGTAGAGTGTATTTCCCAGGAGCCCCATGGTCACTGGACTTACTTTGTGCTCAGTTGCTCACCTGTGTCCGACTCTTTGTGGTTCCATGGACTGTGGCCCGTCAGGCTCCTCTGCCCATGAAATTTTCCAGACATGAATAATGGAATGGGTTGCCATTTCCTACTCCAGGGGATCTTCCCAACCCAGGGATTGAACCCATGTCTCTTGCACCTCCTACACTGGCAGGTGGATTCCTTACTACTAGACCCACCGGGGAAGCTCAGACCTAGTTTAGTGTCTGGTTATATTCACACAATCCACTAGAAGCAAAAGTCTCAGTCTTAGGTTTATAGCAAAGATTGGTTCACCGGAAAAAAAAAACAAACAACACTTGAATAATATCGGTACTTGGTTTTAACATCAACTACTTTCACAATGATATCAAATGCAAATTAGCAAATTAACATGGAATATAAAACAAATATACTCAGAGTACACTACCCTGTAGCCTTGCTTGCAGGAAGCAACCACCACCGAAACCCTGAAAGCATCGCAGCTGTACTCCACCCATGATGATGAGGAAAGGGTACAGCTTTTCAATGAGTACAGTATGAGCAGTATGAGGACCACACTGGAAAAGTTAAAGACACTGTATTTGACTTCCATTCCCCTCCTTATCAGTTAGATTCCCACCTGAGACAGATGGCATGCTCAAAAGGTGGTGTGTTGGAGGGGTAACACAGAATGGAGAGAGCTGTTTACAGGATGCAGGCAGGATTAAAGGGAACTAACATTCAAGGTGTAGCAACAGCACAGAGCTATTATCACCCTTGATCTGAAGGCAGAAAGGGATTAAAAAGGTGTGAGCAGAGCCTGGTGAGAGCTGAGACTGGAGAGAGGGGTTGCCTGATAGGAACTATGGCCACAGAGGCAGTTAAGGACAAAGCCACACTGATGCAGGGAGAAAGCAGGAGTTAAGTACTCCTATTGCTCTATTCTTCTGCTTTCCTTGCTGGCAACATTATCCCCACATTGGCCAAATCCAACTGGAAGCCCCAAGGCAAGGAAAATGGATCAATGCGACTCATAGAGATTGGTCTCTGGGGCAGAGGACCAGAGGAGGAAGCTCAGAAGAATAACAGAGAAGAACAAGCAAAGTCTACTACCCAAAGTCTACTACTACTGTACTGCTTTAATCCACGCAAACTAACGAACTGAGACACTTCCCCCACCTTAGGATCCTCCTTGGCATTGCTCACCCCCAGCCTGCTCACCCATTTCCCCCCTCCCACCTTGCTGACCTAATTAACATATGCCAGGCTTCTCTCCAGACCCCAAACTCTGATTTGAGGCTAACACCTGAGCTTATTGAGTTCAGGAATGGACCCCTGGGAAGCCAGCAACCATCCTTCCAGTGGGATGTCTCAGAAGTCTGGCGCCAGGCCTGATCTCAGGATTTTTAAGGTAAGATAAAAATAGAAAGCATTGAGTAGAAAGAAAAGTCTGTGAGTAAAACTATCCACTTGAAAAGACACAAATAACACTAATAAGCCTTGTCCAAAGCAGGTGTACCTGGCTGAGAATGAAGGATTTATTTTCCTTGGAGGTGGTAGCTGGTATTTGACATTCCAGTTACACTTTACATTTCCAAAGGCTTTGCTTAGGTGTTCTCCAAGCATGGTAATGCACTAGAGATTTTGCTACGTTTGGGGTCAGAGCCATTTTTTTTCTTCTAAAGGCATATAAGACTGTTGGATGTGCTTTGTAGCCTAAACACTGAGCTTAGAGAACCAATGCTCGGTTTATGCTTAGAAAAACTAACAATTCTCCCTAAGTAAGCTGTAAAAACAGAAGCTGCATTTAGCTAGAGATTCATTGCTGCCTGAGACTTCTGTGTACCAGCCCACCTCCCCCAAAGGCAACTCCCCAATACCAACCCAAGGAAAATTAATAAGCTTTGAAGGTGTGTTGTTTGTCTGTCCTCCAGCAAATAAAATATTTTATTTTATTCCCCTGGTTCTGGTTACTAAGTGAAGCAGAATTCAAAATCTTACTAGAGTTGTCTTAGCCCATCCAGGCCCTGTCTGAAATATGTGGGTCGCTACGCAAGAGACTCAGGAATTCACCCCCAGACTCTAGCTCTTCCAAGCCTTAGTGGGAGGTGATAATCAACTTGTGAATTTTTACCCCATCAGTTGGATCTATGTGTATGGGGCAAAATCCTCTTGTGGCTTGGTCTTTACTATTTGTCTTGATTAAGCTCCTGTCCCCAACTAAGCTTTCCTACACATGCAAAGTATATGCAAAGTATCATTTAGGGTCTTCAGTATTTGAAGGGTCAAACTTAAGTCCAGCATGCTTGCTTCATTTCTGATGGACTTGGACTCTCAGATAGAAACTGTTTTTTAAAGGGAATCTTTATCGAATGATTCTAAAAGACAGGACCTAAAGTTTCCTTACATTCGTACTGTCTCAGGTTTTGAGGATTTTAGAAAACGTCTTCAGTGATACTTCTCCAAATGAGTCCTAAGTGGCTTGTTCTGACTCTGTCCATGACAGGACGGGGGAAATAGGGGGATCCCAGGGAGAAAGAAAAAAAATGTTTGGGTGAATCAAGGGTCCTGCTTTCTCACCTCCTTGCTCTGCAAGTTCTAGTGATGAGGGTGGGGAATAGCCTCCCAGAAGCCCCAACTCATTTCCTTCACCTCTCCCAGTGAATGCTTCCTGGATCCAGGCCCCACAGTCTTGCCTGAGGTCACCATAGCCAGTGCTGCGATGGCACAGTTCCCCCTAGTGTGCCTGTGCCCCGTCGGAGGTGCTGGGGAGTGAAGTGGGGGAATAGAAGGGGGTAAGCATAGAGGAGCCCCTGGAGCTGGACCCACCTCCCTGGTGGCTCAGATGGTAAAGAACCTGCCTGCAATGTGGGAGACTATGGTTTGATCCCTGGGTCAGGAAGATCCCCTGGAGAAGGGAATGGCTACACACTTCAGTGTTCTTGCCTGGGAGAATCTCATGGTTAGAGGAGCCTGGCGGGTTGCAAAGGGTTGGACAAGGCTGAGGGACTTTCAGTGGGGTTTGCCGAGTCCTCCGGGGAGGGAGGCACGGGGATCTCTCACCTCTTCGCCCCTTGAGCCTCCTCTCCCTTAAAGATCCTAACGGTGTAGCTGATGCAGCCACCGGACATTTTCAGGAAGCATGTTTCTTTGCTGCACAGAGAGCTGCCCTGTGGGTGGGGAAGACTGGGAGGGGATTATAGGCAGTGTCTCAATGGACATTTAGGCGCAGCTGGGGGCTCAGCGTCATTAAGTGCAGACTCCCTTCTCCCTGCCATTTGTATCTGGGAGACACTGTGATTTCCGGGAGCCTGGCTGGTGACCACCTCCAAAAGACTGGTAAAAAGGGAGGGCTGAGGGTGCCCAGATGGCCGGTCCACAGCAGCCAGCATTGCCCAGGTTCCCAGATTTCTGTAAAGGCTCTTGACTGTTGCTGCCTTTTATTGTGCTTACACTCTGCACTCGTCTAGTGTGAGGTAGGTACTAATGTGCCCATTTTATAGTTGAAAAAATGGAGGCTCAGAGAAAGCAAGTCTCCTGCAGAGTACAGATTGGAATCTGATTCCAAATCCATGATCTTAAACATAAACCCTATAGTCCTTGTCAACTGCAAGAACAAGCCAGGTTGGAGCTTGTGTAATGAGAGATTCCTAAGACTCAGAGACCCCCAGCCTCAGAGGTACCAGCCATGCACAGGGGCATGTGCAGAGCACTGCTTCTGCTGCTGAGAAGGCTTTGCCCGGTCTTGGAAACTGAAACAAAAGCTCTACTTTTCCTCCCGCTGCTTGTTGTCTTTGGAGATGCTGGAAAATGGAAAAAAGAAAGAAAGAAAGGCTTTCGCCCCAAATTTGCTAAGAAACATAGATCACAAAATTAGAGCAAACTGGAGGAAAATCTTTGTGTTACCTGTTATCCCAGAGTCTTCTCAACTTGCAGAGAAGAGGCTTCCCTATAAACGGTTTCCTTCTTAAGTTCACACAGATCCTGGTTCCCGTGGGTGGGGTCATCAGGCCTACACCAGCCACTCCAGACTCAGGGGAAACTCAGGCCCAAAGTATCCATCCAGGCTCCCCAGCAAATTGAAGGTGGGTTGGAGGGTGCCAAACCCTGCCACGCCCTGCCACCCTGTTGGAATCCCTGTCTACATCCCCTGGTGTCTTCTCCTAGTCCAGGCTTTCTCCCTCTCCCATTTCTTGGGACAGGTTTATTCCCATTCCAGCACCTGCAGGAGTTTTAGAAGTTTCTGCCCCAGTG
Source organism: Ovis aries (assembly GCF_016772045.2). NCBI lineage: Eukaryota > Metazoa > Chordata > Mammalia > Artiodactyla > Bovidae > Ovis > Ovis aries. The sequence goes on along the minus strand of NC_056071.1, from coordinate 45,515,616 downwards.
TAAACTGACCTTCAAGGCAAGCACTGTGCTTTATTTATTGAAACCACTTCTCTTGCCGGGTGGGTTGTGAGGGAAGGGTCACAAGGAGGTCAGAGAAGACTAGCAGACTCACAGCGGAAGGTATTTTCGTAGAAGGAGGCTAGTGGGGTGAGGAGAGTGGGATGCACCCCGCGGACTGTATCATGGAAAGCATTGGAAAGAAAACAAACAGACACCAGATCTGTTAGAAGCCTAAGCCTCCAAGGTGGGTCGGGTTCCATCCAGTGCCAAGTTTCTCCCCGGAGCCGCAGGACAGGGGTCCAGGTAGGGAGCTGTCCCGGGAAGAAAAAGAGGTCTGAAAGCAGCCAGTTTGCCCCTCAGCTCCTGGGCGGGGCGTGGGGGGGCGGGGTGTTGGAGAGGGGTGCTACGGAGCCTTAGAGCGGCTCTCAGCGCCGGGGCCGGTGGGATGTAGGGGACTGGGACATCACGGACACCAGATGCTGCCTGGTGGCTTTCCGAGTGACAGCAGCCCAGAGGAGAGGGAGGAGGATGTGCTTCCTCTCTCAAGGACTCCCACGCAGGCTTTCATGTTAAATAAAACTTCAGGAGGAGACGTTGACCCGCGGGGTCTTCAGTTAATACCTTGTAACAACAACATGGCAGGTTCGGAGAAGTTTGGTGGTCCTTTAAGAAAATGATTACATCACACTGGGAAGGTGCGTGGAATAAAATGCTTTAGATCCTAAAGACAGGAAGACAATGAAGGTAAAAGCCTGAAAACTTTGAGTGCGCTGCCACCTCCGTAGTGCGCTGAGCCTCTGGTATCCGGGAGGGTCACCTCGGGGACTCTTGCTGCGCCACCTGTCCTGGTCGCGCCCCGCCCCTGCAGGCGCCCCCCGGAGTCCCGGGGCGGAAACGCCGCGCGCCTAGCGCTGGGCACAATCCGGGACTAACAGTGCTTTTCCTTCTCACTGCGTGGGATCGGCTTCATCCCTTGGCCAATTTAAACATATTATTTAAACACGGAAGTTTCCTTTACAGATTGGAGTGAAACATTTTGCTTAATAGAAAGTAGATGGGATTCTTCAACTTTTAATCGATATCTTTGTTGAAAGGTGCGGTTGGCCGCCTTTTCACAGCGGGGGGAAGTGAACACATTTGCCTCGGGTCACACGTGGAGGGCCCTAGATGAGCAACAGCGGCCGCTGATTCTGCCAAAGGCCGGGTACAGGTGAGGTGAGGGCATTTCCCATTTGATCATGTCACCACGGTGATTTAGGTTAAAATTAAGTGAAAATCCAAGGATCCCAGGGTTCTGAGGCCCTAGCCATTACGCTAGAAATATCTGTTCATCTATTTGTTCATTGTACTGTCCATTTATTTCTCAAGCCCACTGAATTGAGACAAGTCCCTGAGATCCTCTCACTTGGACCAGCATCTTTTCCTGACACCAACCTGGCCAGTCTCTGGATTGGAGCAATTAGTTCAGTGATCAAGTCAACAAATCTTTATTGAAGTCTACTAACCCCCAGGCTCTGCTGCAGCAGTGGAGACTACTGTAGTCTGCACCCTCAGAGAGCTTCTAGTCCAGTGAGGGAGAGAAAAAATGAAAAGACACAAATGGAATTTGCTGTTGAGGAGGGATAAAACCTGGCAGGAACTTAGAGCACAATGTGGACCTAAGATCCCCCGGAGAAGGAAATGGAAACCCACTCCAGTATTCTTGCCTTCAAAACCCCATGGATGGGATGGCAAAAGAGTTGGACACGACTTAACGACGACTAAACAACAGAAACAGAAATGGACCTCAGTTAGCTGGGGAAGTCTGCAAATTCCTCAAGACCCAGGGAGGCTGCACTGGACTTGCCACCACAGATAATGCCCAGTGTTGGCAGCTGCATTTCCTTACTTTGATCCATTTACTATAGACAACCAGGATGGCAGCATTCAGAAAGTGGTAAAAGAGCCTGCAAATTTTGCTGTATCCTAGCAAAAGGGAATGCTGCCAAGGAGCCCTCCTCCTAGTGTTTCTCTTTACAAGAAAACTCACTGCATGTGAGCTAAGTACTGGTTTTACTCTGTGACCCTTAGGACAAGAAAAATCAAACAGCTTCAAACAGATGCACTATTTTAAAACAAAACTTTCCCTAGCTCTGGAATAGCTTGCTGGAAACCCCAAAAGCAACCACTCAACAGTGTCCTCCAATCAAATTTTAAATAATGAACATAACCTCCCTCTAGCCATGCCACGCCAATCCAAAAGCACAGTTTTAAAATTAGGAGAGAGATCAGGAAGCCAGTACAATGGGAAAAGCCTGGCTATAACACATTTTACCTTTTCACCCCCATGTGTAGAATATGATTTATATAATTGTTACAAAAGCATCTGCTAAATAGAACTATGTAAATTTGAGGGTAATCACATTTGAATAGCCCAAGTTAAGCCGCCAGGTCAGGCTGAAGGGCCGTGAGAAAGTCCTGGGTGTACCTGTGGTGGCGTTTGGGGGAGACCGGTGGATGGGGAAGGGGGAATTCAGGGACTGAGAAGTTAAACATTCCTTAACAATTAGGGAAGGATTGAGGTCTAAGCAAGCAACCCCAACCCTTTGTTTCCATCACTGTTTCCCACTAGCCTGAGCTTCTGCCATTTGGAGCAATGGAGGTTCTGACACACCAACCCCTACACCTCCAATCTCCCAGCTGCACATCTGGAGCAGCATAGGAGGAAAAGATTGGGATCTCAAAGCTTTCTCCCAGCCTCAAGCACACCCCACCCCGCTCCTTCGGTGGCACACAGTAGGGCCTCAGCCACTCTAGTCCTTTTCTGCTCTCAGACTTAAACGTTCGTCACACCTATAATTTTTTCAACTCTGAAGCAGTGCATTTCCAGTTACTCCCCCCAAGACCTCCTCCCTAGTGGTTTTCAAGTAACCACAGGGGGAAAATCTGGGCACCACTACGCAAAGATAACCATTCCAGGAGTGTGCAAGGGTGAGGAAAGACTTTAGGGATTGGGCCACTTTCTCCAGCTGGAGGGAATAAAGCTGACTCGGAGAAAGGGCTGCCTGGAGACACGCGACGGCCTCGGGGACCTGGCCTGGACCGGCGGGGGGTTGGGGCGGGGTGTCGCGTTTTATGCGCGACCCTCCAAGGAGAGAGGCCCTTCGAGGACCGACGGGCTTCTGACTCCTACCTCCCAAGGCTAGTGATGGCCCAGGAGGGCAGGTCGCCCTTCCCAACCTTTCTCATTTCAATTCATGAAAATGAGAGTTGATTTTGGCAAGGCGCTGCTCGCTCACGGCCAGAGAGACGGTTTTGCCGCCCGCGGGCGGAGGCCGGGTGGGGAGCAGCTCCGGCTCCGACATCCGGCTGTGGGTGAGCCCGGCCCGCGACCCGGGTCGCTCAGAAACCCGGCAGCGGCTCAAGGAGCTGTAGGGGAAGGGACACACCCAGGGATGAAGAACCGGGATTAAAATGTTACATTAAAATTTTTTTCTCAGTCAAGTGAAAGCCCTGAATGTGTATGTCTGTGGATCCACATACACAGATACCTGCCTGCAAACGTAGACTTCCCCGCAGGGAACCGACAAGGCGGGTTGAGGCGGTCCCGTGGCCCCTACCTACTGAGGGTCAAACGCCTAGTGAATTAATTTCTTAAATTGATGTAATGATAGAAGCAAGGGCTTCCCTGGTGGCTCAGTCAGTAAAGAATCCGCCTGCAATGCGGGGGACCTGGGTTGGATCCCTGGGTTGGGAAGATACCCTGGAGAAGGTAATGGCTTCAGTATTACTCCAGTATTCTTGCCTGGAGAATCCCATGGACAGAGGAGCCTGGCGGGCTACAGTCCAAGGGGTCACAAAGAGTCGGACACGACTGAGCAAGGGCAGAGGAAGAAAGGAAAGGAGAAGAGAGAGGCAGCGGAGGAACAAGGAGCTCGGTGCTGCTCTTCTGACCCTCTGCGCCCTCACCCTGGCCTGGGCGGCGGCGGGACCCGAAGGCCGCGTCTCGGCGGCCGCGGCGGTGGGCGGGAGGCCGAGGCCGGCGCTGGGGTCCGCCCTCTCGCGGCGCCGGCCCTTCCCCAGCTCCCGCACACACCTCTGTCCTCGAGGGCCAGGCATACGCAGGAGCAGACAGTTGTTTCCAGTGCCCCAAGCCTTCCTCGGTCCTAAACCGACCCGGGGCTCGGTTCCAGGAGACTGTGAACCGCGTGCAAGGCGACAGGTCTTAGTTCCTCGGCGTCTGATTCTCCCGGGACGTGGAGGATCGAAGCTTCTTATCTGGGGGGCGGGTGGGAGCCTGTGGCCGAGCTCGGATCACCCTGCAGCGAGCATGCACCCTGGGCCCGCGGCCGCGGGCGAGATCTGGCCGAGGCTCGTCGGGGAGGGGAGGGCTGGTGGGGAAAGGGGACACATTTTTAGACCCCGCCGCCCCGGGCCCTGCTGTCTGCCACGCGTCTAAACGGTCCCGCTGAACAGGTAGGACCTGGTGCCGCCACAGGCAACCAGCTGGGCCCGAGGCGCGAGCCCCCGGCCTTTGCTTCCAGTCTTCACCCTCGACTTCTCCCTGACCGAGTGGAGATCTGCGGAAGGGGCTCCTAGCCAGGTAATGCTGGGAGAGCGGAGCGAAGGTGGCTAAGTTCGGTGGGTGGGCCAGGCGCCACCGGCCCCCAGGGCCCGACTGCGAGGAGAGCGGACCCCAAGGGGGTAGAGGGCGCAGCTTCCGAGAAGGGCGGGGCCCCTTCCTCCGTCCTTGTTCACCTGGAGGTACCCGCGCACCTGCCATCGCGACTGCCCTGACTGCCTCCATCCAAGGAGCCTGCCCACTCCGCTACCCAGGCCACTCCAGGCGCGCTCTGTTCGCCCTGGCACAGGCCACTTGAGCCCGGGACGCCCCAGGAGCCGCCACGTGGCTGCCCTCGGGGCTCCCTTACCTCGATTCCCCCCCCGCGACCCCACCTCCCCGACACAGAAGGCAGGTCCAGTTGCCTGGAAAGCGCAGCAATCTTTCTGCACCGCGTAAAGGCAGGGCCTATTAGGGAGAAAAGGTTGGAAATGAGCAGGCTGCAGCAGCCGGGCTTGTTACCTGGTTGCTGGTCAGCAACCTAGAAACAGCAGTTTTGTTGGTCGTTAATTTTCCAAACCAAAGACCCAATAGGGCACTGATGATTAGCTTTTAAATCTCAGGGAAATGACCGACTGGCAGCAGGGTACACCAGAACTTCACCTTCTAAATTTGTTAGGTGTCTTGGAACACCGCGACCGAGATGGAGAGAGGCTAGAAGCTCACCGAGCTGCCACCTTTCCTTCTTCTTGGCCTCGGGCAGTCGGCTCTAGGAACCAAAAATCTCTGGCTGAGGGAGGCGTGCGAGGTTCCAGTCTCGCCTGCTAGTGCTGGCTGGGGGCGCCTGCGGCAGGATTCCGCGTTCCCTTTTCACTACAGGAGGCGCTGTGATCGCGGGAATTCCTCGGGCTGCGGACAGGGTCCCCAAGCTGGATCAAGGTTCTAAAACTAGCAGAGCCCGCTCTTCACCACCGATCTTGAGCTTTGGAGAAGCCCTGAAGAAACTTCACTTTGGCCATCCGCTCTGAAAAATGGGTGTCCCCCCCCCCCACCACCACCAAGCTGAATTTTTTGTAAGATGAGATCTAGTGGGTTTGAGATGTGGGCTGACAGGAAGATTTTTTTTTTTTTTTTTTTACTCCCTTGACGGTTACAGCCTTTGGTTTGGTTTATTTTCCCCTTAAAGCTCCGGCTTTTTGTGTAACATAAAAGTTATTGCTAAGTTGTTACTACCCAAGGAAAATACCCTAGTCATGCTGGATGTGGTGGAAGAGCCAAGAGGGCGTTGGCGAATCACCGCGGGAAGGAACAAGGAAGCTCATTAGCACTGAAAGTACCCCCACCTCCCCAGTCAGGCTGAGGAGCCTATGCATCCATGTACTTTACAAATGGGACTAAGGTCCTGCTGTTGATGGGAACCTTGCACAAAAGAATTAGTTTCTGACTGTCGCCCTGAGAAATATGTGCAGACCCACAGGTTTGCAGATATATTTACACAAATTGATGGGACTGGCTGCAGTTGGGGAGGGCGACTGGCTGCTGAGTTCCAGGTGATTTAATTTCACTCTCAAGCCTTTCCTTACAGTGTGACGTTACTCACTACCACCACCCTCCCTTTTTTTTTCTTAAAGGAATTGGAATCCAATGCTTTTATCTTTTTTTATTTCCTTAACTACACATCTTCACCCTCTCATGCTCTCCTGCTGATTTAAGAGATTTGTTTGGTTCAAGGATTTAATGTGATTCTCTTGCCAGATTTCAAGGAAGAAAGGTTTGTAAGAACAAAGCACAGGGGGGAAAGGAATCTGTTTGGAAGACAAGTTAAAACACATTTCTTAAAATGAGATTAATAACAGTTTAAAACTTTGCCAAACAAGAATATTTCGCGGATTCTTAGTCCTTTCGGAAAGATTTTTTATTGCTACTTAAACCTAGTGGTTCTCCGAAAGTACAGCACATACATGGTCACACACACACACACTCAGAACCACACAATCACCATAGCACAACCTCTCACCAACTCACTGCCTACCACCCAGTCACTTTAGTTGGTCCTCCCCAGGGCTTGTGGGCAAGCCACTACCCAGAGTCTCATAGAAGCCAAGAGGCTCTGCTTGAAGAAGCACTTCCCACGGATGTCCAGTCCCAGCCCGGCCACTCCAGATCAGAGATGGGACCAAGCACCGCCGTCACCACCGCTGGCTTCGGCCTGGCACCTCTCTAGCCGAGTAGATGCTTTCCCGCGCCCGAGCCCAGCCTCTCCCGGCGCGTATTTAGGGAGATGTCCCCTCCCCCTGACCTTTCCCTATCAGAAACCAGACGGTCGCCTCCAGCTCAGTCCCCGAGGCTGCGGAAGGGGGGCGGGAGGAGGAGCTGGGCAGAGGGAGGACGGCCCGACTCGGGTCCGCCTGCCCTATCACATAGACATCTGTTCTCAGTTTCTTCCTCTTCGTGATCGCTGCAGATGACAGGGGGAGTAGAGCGGATCGAGGTGGAAAAAAAAAGTTATGTCATAAAGATATAAAACGGTGTTGTGACTCACCTGCTCTTAGCCGCAGGTACGGGTTTCGTGGCAGCGTCTCCACTCTGCTAGCCAGGAGCCGGGATCGGCCTAACGTCACCTGGCTCGGCTGACTCAGATGGCCGAGTTTCTAGTGACGGGGCAAAAGTGGGGCTTTTTCCTTTTTCAGTCCTGAAGTCCGGGGCGGGGGCCGGGGGAGGGAGGAGGAAGTCTGAATTTTCCAGTCTCCCGGGGTTGAACTTTTAGGTCAGGAATCAGAAGGGCGGGAGCTGGAAGCGGGCAGAATAGTAGGAGGCAGGAGGGGCGCGGGACGGGGTCGCAGCACCGAGGGCCGAAGGTCCCCCAGGGGAACCCTGGGGTCATGGAGCCGGCTCTACCCCCAGGAGCCCGGGCTCCAGCGCCACCGCCCCCAGCGCTTCATCGGCTGCGCGGTTCCCATCCAAAACCCTCGCTAGCACTCCCGGCCCCGCCTATTTTTCTTTTTTCCTCTTCCAAAGAGGGGTTACACACACACACACACCCCACCCCGCCTCCACCACCGCCACCCGGGTTTCCCTCTTCCCCCAGCCTCCCGGCTTAAACCAATTACGCCGCTTGGCAAACAAAGTGAGGGTCGGGTTTGGGGGAGGGGGCGCGGCGGGAGGGGGCCCAGGGGGCGCGCGCGGCGGCGGCGGCGCGGCGGGGCGGGAGGCGCGGCGGCCGGGCTGGCGGGCGGCCGCCTCGCAGGTGCACCTCGGGCTTTGTAGGTGCGAGCGTCTTTGTGCGGCGGACAAATGGGGAGAGGACGAGGAGGTGGGCACTCGAGCGACGTAAGATCCACATCAGCTCAACTGCACTCATCTCGCAGAGGCCGCCAGCTCACTTCCCGCGGAGGCGCTCCCCGGCGGCGCGCTCCGCGGCCGCCGCCTGCCCCCGCCCGCCCCACCGCCGCCGCCGCCGCCGCCGAGCACGCCGCGCCCCGCAGCTCCTGGCTTCCTCCTCGCTAGGGTGGCGTTGGGCCGGCGCGGGCCCTCGGGTGACTGCAGCGGCTCGGCTCCCCGCCCCCCGCCCCGGGCCGCGCGGCTGCCAGTCGCTTCGCACAGGGCTGGATGGTTGCAGCGAGCAGGGTGGCTCCAGGATGTTAGGGACTGTGAAGATGGAAGGGCACGAGAGCAGCGACTGGAACAGCTACTATGCGGACACACAGGAGGTGAGAGGCGGGCGGCAGGCGGGACGTTCCTGGAGCCAGTGCTGGGACGGGGGAAACCAGGCTAGGCGGGCAGCGGGTGGACTGGGGGCTCCTCCTCCGTGCCACCGGTGCCTACCCACCCGGGTTAGCCCCGGCCGGGCCTTGGCTAAACGGGCCTGGGGGCCGGATCCTCAGCCCGGCCCGGGGACGGGATTCCGGCGATCGGCGCTCCGAGCGGGCGAGACGGTTTTAGGAAACTCTTGCTGTGAAAGCACCCGCTCTCTGGGACACACTTGCCTCTTGCTTGCGGAGAACGGGAGCCAGAGCCCAGACCCGGGTGCCGCGCGCGGGTTGGCTGGCTGGCGGAGGCATGAGTTTGAGGCAAGTCTGAAAAGGGTAGAAATTCGCCTGCGGGGCAGTTTCTTCCTGCCGTAGTTGAATTCTCAGATGTCTTCTGATGAAAGCGCGCAGCCGCTAATAATGCGAATCTTGATAATGAAATGATTCCGAAATTTTGTAAAAGTTCTTCAAAAGCCCTGTTTGGGGAGAAGTGTGCTTCTTCCTGTTTAGAACCGCTGGGTGGCGCTAGTGAGAGCTGACTTTTCCTCCAGCACTCCGGGCGGGCGGAGAACCTGTTTCTCTTCATTGTCCCCTTGGTGGCACGTTCGTGTGGTTTATTTTATCAATACAGTGTGCACAAAGGGATTGCGAGGAAAACCAGGTACAGGCAGGACCACCTCCTACTCCTAAAAGTATTTCTCTGGAAATAACTGGCGATTACCCTCCAAAAATGTACCATTATTGAAAACGTTTATTGAAACTGCCTTGGATAATCTTGGGAAGAGGAAAAGTAAAATATACTTTAAGACATGGACAGAAAAACATAAAATCAAGAAATATTTTCATGGTAATTAATTTATTTAAATTTATATGTGTATATATTCACAAACATATCCCGAGTTTATTTGCATACTATAGCAGAATGTGTGCCTAATTAAATGTTTGTTCACCTTTTATGTTTTCAAATAAAGTCATGTTTTCGGATGAAAATAAATGTAAGGATATTATTTTTAGTAAGTTAACAGATAAGTAGTTTTTACATTTCTATACTCTATATTTTTAACATATCTAGTGCATTCTCAGATTGCCATTGATAAGAGTTTTCCCCTACTGATGATTTAAGAAGAAGCTCAGAACACTTCCTCAGATTTAATTCAGGTACAGTCATCTCCGCTCACTAGTGAGTTAAATTCTCTATGAAAAGAGCTTCTTTACAGGTTAGAATTGGGAAGTAGAATAGCATTAAGAGAAAGCAAGTGGACTTTGATTTTTGAATTTTAAAGTATTTGATACTATTCATATAGTTTCAAAAGCCAGGTTTTGAGATGATCAGTGGCAAAAATCAGACTATGTAAAAAATGTGATTATTTCTATAAATTTTGTCACCAAAATTTTCAAACATTAGGGGCCTGGAAATAGGTAATGAAATTAGTTCAAGTTTATGAATGGCTGTAAATGTAAATGTAGGTTGTGCATTGATATTATTATGTACCCTCCCCTATTCTTTCTCCTATTATATATATATTTTTTCCAAAAGTTACTCTGAGTTTTTTCTCTTTTAATATTACAGTTGCTACAAGTAGATGGAAAACACTACTAAATATAATGAACAACAAAAAGTCACCATTTGGTGAAAGCTGCTAAGACAGTAAAGCCAGTTGTTTGGAAATGTTTGGTCATATGGCCATGGATGATTTGCTCTATCAGGGAGAGGTTAACTGTCACCCGAGAAAGCACGGGCCGCTAGGTGGTCAGCCCAGGCCTGGCAGGCTTAGGCGAGATGGGTGCAAATCTGGGGATGTTGCCCGCCTAAGGGTGGGGGCTGGGGCATGGGGGGAAGCACTGTCCTACCCACCGCACGCTTAAGGTGGAGTGAATAAGCCGAGGATCCGAGATATTAATTCTATTTTCGGAGTTTTAACTCCTTTCAAGCAAAAGGACGGCTTTGCCGAGGCCCGATCTGGGGTGGAAAGTGGGATACCGGCCTGGCGTGGATAGAGGCGATGGAGGGGCCCCAGAAGCCGGCCCCTAAGCCCGGCGTGTAAGGCGATTACACATCTTCCTGGGGACATATTTTCTGTGAGTTCTTGGCTTTCATGCCTGCCGAGCTAGGATTCCCCCCCCTGCCGTGCACGACATCTCTTTGCTGGCTCTGGGGAAGGCGCCCGCCGGTTTGCCCCTGGTTGGGGGATCTTAGACTTTGCAGAAATGGCCTCGAGTTCTCGTTTTCGGATTTGCCGGGGGGCCAGTAGCCACCAGCGCGCCCACTGCTAACTCAGCCCTTCGGGGCCTCTTCACGCTGTCTCCGCTCCAGGCCTACTCCTCCGTCCCGGTCAGCAACATGAACTCGGGTCTGGGCACCATGAATTCCATGAACACCTACATGACCATGAACACCATGAGCACGAGCGGCAACATGACCCCGGCTTCGTTCAACATGTCCTACGCAAACCCGGGCCTGGGAGCCGGGCTGAGCCCCGGGGCGGTGGCTGGCATGCCCGGCGGCTCTGCGGGCGCCATGAATAGCATGACGGCGGGCGTGACGGCCATGGGGACGACGCTGAGCCCAGGCGGCATGGGGGCTATGGGCGCGCAGCCGGCGGCCTCCATGAATGGCCTGGGGCCCTACGCGGCCGCCATGAACCCGTGCATGAGCCCCATGGCGTACGCGCCGTCCAACCTGGGCCGCAGCCGCGCTAGCGGCGGCGGCGGCGACGCCAAGACTTTCAAGCGCAGCTACCCTCACGCCAAGCCGCCCTACTCGTACATCTCTCTCATCACCATGGCCATCCAGCAGGCGCCCAGCAAGATGCTCACGCTGAGCGAGATCTATCAGTGGATCATGGACCTCTTCCCCTATTACCGGCAGAACCAGCAGCGCTGGCAGAACTCCATCCGCCACTCGCTCTCCTTCAACGACTGCTTTGTCAAAGTGGCCCGCTCCCCGGACAAGCCAGGCAAGGGCTCCTATTGGACGCTGCATCCGGACTCCGGCAACATGTTCGAGAACGGCTGTTACTTGCGCCGCCAGAAGCGCTTCAAGTGCGAGAAGCAGCCGGGCCCCGGGGGCGGGAGCGGCAGCGGCGGCCCCAAGGGTGGTCCAGAGAGCCGCAAGGACCCCTCGAGCGCGGCCAACCCCAGCGCCGACTCGCCCCTTCATCGCGGTGTGCACGGGAAGGCCGGCCAGCTAGAGGGCGCGCCGGCCCCCGGGCCCGCCGCCAGCCCCCAGACTCTGGACCACGGCGGGGCGGCGGCGACAGGGGGCGCCTCGGAGTTGAAGACTCCAGCCACCTCGGCTGCTCCTCCGATCAGCTCTGGGCCTGGGGCGCTGGTATCTGTGCCCCCCTCCCACCCGGCGCATGGCCTGGCACCCCACGAGTCCCAGCTGCACATGAAAGGGGACCCTCACTACTCCTTCAACCATCCTTTCTCCATCAACAACCTCATGTCCTCCTCGGAGCAGCAGCACAAGTTGGACTTCAAGGCCTACGAGCAGGCACTACAGTACTCGCCCTACGGCAGCGCATTGCCCGCCAGCTTGCCCCTCGGCGGCGCCTCGGTGGCCACGAGGAGCCCCATTGAGCCCTCAGCCCTGGAGCCAGCCTACTACCAAGGTGTGTATTCCAGACCCGTTCTAAACACTTCTTAGCTCCCTGGGACCGGGGGTCTGTCTGGCATGGCCATGCTGGTAGCAGGAGAGAGAGAGAGAAATCAACAGCAAACAAAGCCACACATACCAAGCCGACAGCAGCATCATGAAATCCCAACTATTTTTATTTCCTTTTTTGTGTGTGTGCACAATCTTTCCCCTAGTGCAAAAGACTGTTACTTTGTTACTGTTGTTCAAAACACCTTGTGTATATTATTACAAAGAAAACCAACCTCAGACCAAAAAAAGTTGTCCTGCAAAGTTTAATGATCCACAAGTGTATATATATATAAATCCTCCTGTTTCCTTGTCCTTCTCCCTTTCTTCCCTCTTCCCCCCCCCCTGCAGACATGTTTTAGTCTGTGCAGGATTTATTTAAAAAAAAAGAAAGATGGTCAAGCTTGTAAAGTATGTTTGTGCTTTTTTTCCCCTCCTCACCTGATTCCCCTCCCCAACCCCACACACACAGACACACAGTTTACAGGTCCATGGCAATACTCTTAACCATAAGAACTGAAAGGGTGAAGAAACAAGTAGACACCAGGACTGTTAAAAGTATTGAAGGACAGTGCTGCTGTTACACAGCAAAACATAAACAGATTAGAGCCACTTTTTTTCAGCTTGCATTTCAGATACATTCAGATAGCAGATGTCTCTAAATGAAATATATATCTATCATATATATGAACTTATTTATGCACATGCTCAGATATGTAGACATCATCCATATATTTATGTAACATATAAAGGTAATAGGTCGGTGATATACCTGCCCTTGAGTTGCCGGACCAAGAAGTTACAAAGACACCCTCTTCCCCTCCTCTCCAACCACACATAGCCCTGGGAATCAATTCCTTGAGAATTGCCCTTGTCAATAACTCTACTCCTTGTTTTGCAGAGGGCCATGGTCATGTCATTCTGAGGTCATATAACATGTGTAAAATTAGCTTCTTTGTATTTATACCATTTAAAGGATATTTTTTTTCCAGAAAAAAAAAAGGGGGAATACTATTACAGTGTTGGAGGAGAGATAAGTTATAGGGAGCTGTATTTCAAAATTTGGTCCAAGATTCCAAAATCCAATTGATTGTGGCCATTTTAATTATTGCCATCGTGTGCTTGTTTCATTCAGTGTTAATGCACTTTTCACAGTTGGACATGGTGTTAGTATAGCCAGACGGGTTCCATTATTATTCCTCTTCGCTTTCTCAATGTTAATTTATTGCATGGTTTATTTTTTTCTTTACAGCTGAAATTGCTTTAAATGATGGTTAAAATTACAAAATAAAATGTTAATTTTTATCAGTGTGATTGTAATCAAAATATTTTGATTTAAATAATGAAAATGAGAAATTTTAAGCTGTGGAATATGTTCTTGATCATTTGCAGCTAAGGACTTTAAATAAATCAAATGTTAACAAAAAGAAAACTTCTGCTATTTTCCTTAATTAAATCCAAAATGGATTTTCTGAATATGATATTTTTCAAAGCCCGACACTGAAGAGAAATGACAAAAACGAAAAGAATCTTAAAATTTTGTTTTTTTTTATTTTTATTATATTAACGTGTAGCTAGGAAAAAGTAATTAAGGAGATTCAATAAAAGTAGATAAATAAAAAGGTAGATAAATTGATTTAATATCCTAAGAATTGAGTTTTTGAAAGATTCTTTATTCCTTGTAATGTTTACTTCAATTTTTGACAAGAGCTTAAGTCTTCTGTGCTTCCTTTGAGCCTTTCTACAATGAACTCAAATATTATTAATTTAACTACCTCCCCCCCCTTCTCCAGTGTATCATTTTCCTTTATCTGAAAAGTATTTGAGTGAGAATAAAATATCAGATGTAGCCGATAAAATTAAGTTGTCTACAAGAGAGGAATCTGGAACGGTCTTTTTATTAAAGGAGAGACAAAATTTAACCATCATGGCAGCTTTAGAGGAGGCCCAGGGAGGCCCGGGTCAATTCACTCCTGCAGGGGAAGCTTTGTGCCACCAGGACGTTTCAGGGTTGTGGGTATTTTGTATTTTGTGAAGGTATTTTAAAAAAATATTGTTTCAAAAATGTTTTTTTTTTTCCTGAGAACTTAAAAACTGATGATTTGTTCACCTTCTAAGAAGCTTTCGAATGCAACTTCACACCTCTACAGTTGGTTGAGATCACAAAATCAGTAATCTCCTTTGATAGTAGGCTCACTTTCCAGTCCACCTATTTCTTTGTAAGCCTCGTCGGATTGACATCAACAATAACAACACTAGCCCAAGCAGAGGCTGGCCTGCCTGAGCCCTTGTGTATGAACTCCATCCTAGCCAGGGCTTGAACTTGGACAGCCTTTACTTTGATCGCCTACTCCTTACCGCGGACAAGATAAAAAGAGCTGTGTGAGTCCCTTAATTATCGAGTAATTGCCTCCCCAGATGAGAGAAGGGGTGCCATGTAGCACTTGAGAAAAATCCAGAAATCCAACCCCTCGCTCTCACTTCAGCTAATAAAAGGAGGAGATGGAAACTATTGATTTGAGTAACTTCAAAATTTAATTTAGAGGCCTCTCGGAAGAACGTTAAAGAAAGAGAGGGAAAAGCTTTCAATCCCAATAGTTATTTATATTTATACAATGCGCAACGTTGGCAAATTCGAGTTCCAAAAGTAATATAAAGGCATGAGCTTGATCCTCGGAATCTTACCCGGAACCTAAATCTTCTTACTTTGTTCCCTTCCCTTTTTCTAACATATTAGCAATAAAGTGTCTTGCATTCACCCACCAGGCTTAACTCGGCCTCAGTTCTTGGTCTCTTACTTGGCGGAGACCTTTTCAAGGTTCGCGGGGGACGGTGCGCGGCGGGTTTACGGCCGAGGCCACTCTGGAGACCCGCCTGGGGAGCTAGCCCGTGGATCGCGGGGAGCGGGGATCGCCTCATGGGCTTCTCAGACTATTTTCTAACCGCACCCTCGGCCACCTTTGGGCGATGCCATCTGCGCCCGGTGTGTTAGGACGCGCGCGGGCTGGGTGCCGGCGCGTCCGGTTGCCAGGGAAGGAGGACAGAGAGAAGGACCGCAAGCATCTCGAGGTGACAAGTGCAGTTAGTTCTTCATTGTTTGGGCATTTTCCCCTCCTAGCGAATAAATCTTCTGTTGAGCCCGAGACCTAAAAGTCAACAAAGAAGGCCAGGCGCCTCGTTACCGCTCCCGCGGCCCCAACGCCCGCGCTGCCGCGGCTGCTCCCGCTGCGTAATCCCTTCCTCGGAAACCGGGACACACAAATGCCGGAACGCCCGGGGCTGGGACGCGGAGCCCCAGGGCCAGGAGGAAAACATCTGTGGTTCCGAGGGAGTGCTGAGACCCTCCCGGAGCGCGCCGCCTTCCCGCGACCCCCTCCCACCTCCCTTTTTGTCCCGGAGCTTCCAGATTTCTACACCTCGGACGCTCCTGCAGCAGACGGCCGGAAAGGGGATGCTGACCGCTCAGCCGCGGTCCACCGGACTCGCTCTATTTAGGAATTTCGCCCGAGGTGGGGGAGGGGTCTCCCGAGGAGGAGGGAGGGAACGAGAAGGGAAAAACCTTCCTTTAGACCCCTGTGCAAAGCTCGGGAGGCCCTCTGATCCACTGACTAGCCGCAGAGCAAACATTTTTAGAAAACAAGAAAAAGGTTTTGAGAGTGAATATAGTGTTGGGGAGGGGAGCTTCAGAAGTTACCTTCACCTTGTCCCAGGCCTGAAACATTTTTTTAAATTAATAAATTTAGGGATGAAGAAAAGCTCACTGGTTGTGTTCAGAAACTCCACCACTTAAATGTGTTTCCAAGTAGAAAGCAGCTCAGCGTTTTCCACAGGATAGCTACCAGTGTTTAAACCGAAGATAAAATTTAATTTCCATTGTCCCTTCGCGATCCCCTCGTAGTACAAAAAACTGGTGAGAATCATTATGGCAGGAGGGATTAAACAAAGAAAATTCTATTAAAGTTCTCAACTTCTGTTTTCAGTCTCTGAAAGCTAGATACCCGATTGATATCACTGAAAGTATCAAAAACATTATTTTACTCAGGAGTCTAACAGATTTGAATAAGCCACGGCAGTAAAGAATTCCTGGAGTGATAGAAATTGAAAACTTCGTTGTTTTGGCACTTTAAATAATTGATCTCAATTCCACGAAAATGCTTATTACATTTCTTTGCAGAAAACTTCTGTGATCGATACAAATTCCTCTCAATGCAGGCCAGTGTAGGAGACCTGTAGCCCAAATTAATTAACCTTTCCTCAAGATCAATTGGTCTTCTGTTGATTTAGCAGTAATATTGCAGAACATTTAGCTATAATGTATTTTAATGTGATACTTCAATATGTCAAGAGGAAACATGCTTTAAAAAGATATAATTGTTTAAATTATGTAATAGATTAATAATTTGTTTAAATGTTTTACTTTCAAAAATCAAATTTAAATTGCTTATTTGAATTGTAGTAAAATGTGTTTTGCAACTAAATGGAGTTAAGATAATGTCTAATTACTTCAAGATAATTATGTGCAAAAAGGTGATTATTTGTAAGCTACCTTGGACTAAATAGGAAATGAAATTATGCTGAAATCTAGAATAAGCTTTTCCTGAACTGAAAGAATCATTGGCATATGTAGAAACTCATGAGAGTAAGAATGTAATAAAATGAAATAACTTGGAAGGTTTTACAACCTTACTACTTAAAAATAGAATCCATTTGGAGAGAGAAAAGGTTTTTAAGAAGTCATTTATTCAAGTTTTTATTTTCTACAAATGATCCTAGTGTATCCAATTAACATTTAAAAACAGATTACTTTAAATATTCTCATCCCCACCCCCCTTCCAAATAGTAAAGTTTGAGGCCATAATGTTTCCACTGGTGTTTCTCTTTTTAGCTCCTGGTCTAACTCAGTTCATTGAACTTTGGACAGCTGGGACTGCAGCCTTCATCTTTTTTTTTTTTTTTTTTCCTTCTCCAGCCATCATGCTAGTAAGCAATTTGGGGCTGGAACATATCCATTCTATTCAACTTTAACTCATAAAGTGCATGCATTTTCCTTCTTATGAATACATCTTTTAATCTGACAGAGGGGAAATTCTCCCTTGCTGCCTTTCTAACTTCCTCATTTCTCCAATTATATTAGCTCTTAAGTGCACAGTGTAAGAGCAAAGCTCATGGTGAGCATGAGCTCCCCTCTGCAGCCCTGGAAAGTGAGAAGCATCCCTCCTCCTAGATATCACTTCCTGATGTTTTGGGGTTCTCTATGTCCTAGTCAACTTAGAGTATAAAAGCAGAATATTCTTTCTCAAAATCCGGGAAGGAAAGGGCTTGAATGGAATAAATGCTTGAAGACCTCAGAATTCAAGTGGGATGCCAGTCAAGGCACATCCAGAGCAAGCTGAGACCGGGGCTGGTCAGTGCCACTCAGTGTGAGTGAGGTTGCCTTAGGTTGACTTTCTATTTCTGTTCTCAACTCCTCTTCAACATTACACACCAGGGACTTTTTCTTTTTCTTTCCTTTTTAATTCCCTAAACTAAGAAAAACAACCTGGAAATACCACCACCCCCCGCACCCCTAAGCATTGCCTGGAATTAGGGGGAAAATGTTTTCAACTGGAAACCTCAGTTTTTTTCCCCTCTCTCCCATGAAATTTCAGTTAGTCCTTTGCTTGTCTGATCATGTCCCAGGTCCGCTTTCTCTCTCTCTCTCTCCCTGTCTCTCTCTCTCACACACACACACCAAGGAGTTGTTATTTTAAAACACAAACAATTTCATGAGAAGAATGTAAGGGGCTTCTTGCGGGTGGGGGAGTGTTTCGTTTATAGATTTAATTTTAAGGACACGTTATGCACGAGGGAGCATGGACACTCCCGCCTAGTGCTGCAATCCTGGAAAGCTGATTTTCTTGGCGCGATTCAGGTGACTGGGGTGTTTCTGGGACGTTCCAGTAGCCCTGGGTCCCACCTCGGAGCCTACTGCTTCAGTTCCATAGCCCAGCTACAAACGCCTAACCCTAAAGCTCCTCAACTCGGAGGGCCACTTCCTGCCGCGTTCTCCACCGCTTCTTCCTAGGTGGAGGCCGATTCACAAGCTCCAACTGCAATGAGCCGTGTTGTAGCGTAGGGCACCGGCCAGGTTTCTTCGCCTCTGCCTGGAATCACTGCCTTCTGCTGACACGCGCTTCCTTTGTGTTATGCCTGGCTAATATATTAATGGGGCGGATAACCCAGATCCTTAGAGGAGGGGTAGAGGGGGGTTGGAGACAGGGAAGGGAGAGAAGGAAAGGGAACGCATCTAGCTGCTGACCCTTGGGCCAAAGTGTTCAGAGGCGAGCGGGCGGCAGGAGAGGGAGGGGGGCGCGGGTTGCGAATCCAGGTGGGGAAAGTTCACGTTGAGGGCGCTGTAAGCAAACTTAAATGCCTGCACCAAGTGATTTAGAAAGAGCGATCTGATGCTAATGTGCAGCCCCGGGTTCAGAACTGCGAGGCCCGGACGCCACGCATGCTGGAGAACCTGCCCCGCTGGCCGAGCGGGCCGTGCGCCTCCGGGTCCCCCGCCCCGCGTTCCGCCCTCACCCGCCGCCCCCCGCCCGGAGCTGGGTCGCCCTGCGCGGTGTCCTCGAGTCACAGGTGAAAAATTCTAACTGCGTGTGGCACGGATGCCCCTGCCTGCGGTGTTGTTACACCTCCGCAGACTTATCCAGCTCTAGCTGAGACAGCCACCTTAGATGTTGGGTCCCAGTGACTAAACCTAAAGACTTCCAACCTCCGTCACCCACTGCCTTCCCCAGCCTCACCTCCAAAGGGCTGTCTGGGCTCCCAGTCGGGGGTCTTAACTGATTAACCACGAAGGCATCCCCTGCGCTACGCCACGAAGTGGGCGCGAGGAACTGCGACCCCAGGCCCCAGAGGACGCTCCTGGTGGGTGCGGGTCTGTTCTCTGGTTCCAGCCTCTCAGCTGGTACGGCCGAGGCCCCTCTCGCCAGGCCTGCGGCCCCGCCCGCCAGACAGTGCTGGCGCACCCCCGAGACATATGCTGTCCGCAGGCCGCGCGGCCCGACGTGGTGCTCACTGCAGAGGCGGTTCTCAGCCCATCAAAAGCCCAGGCTTTCTTCAGCCGTATGGGCCGCGAGGTGAACAACAATGCCTGGGCCCCTTCACTTCAAAAGCGGCGATCAGGGGAAAGGCTCCCCTAGAGAATTTTTTTTTTTCCTCCTCTGCCTTTCATTCCAGGTTAAGAAAAAAAAAAAAAAAAAAAAGGCATCAGCAACTCCAGGGCCCGGGCGAGCCTAATGCCCTTTGATGGGGATTGAATTCATTATCTCCAATAACACAATTGTGCTTGGCCAACGAAAAGAGCAAAGCGGGGCTCTATCCCGCCCGAGGGGCCCGGCCGGGCGGGGCAGGCCAGCGAGGCGCGCTCCTGGGACCCGCTCTGAGGCGCAGTTGCAGCGGGCCCGGCCGGGATGCGACACCCCCGGCGCGCGGGGGCGCGGGCCCTCCCGGAGGCTGCAGGACCCGACGGCGCCGCCCGCGGAGGCAGCGGGGGAGGGGGCGGGGCGGCTCTCGGGCTTGATTTATTTTTCGTGTCTCCCTTTGCGGCCATTCCCCGAGGGCGGCCCAGAGGGCTGGGTGTTTACTCTCTTCCCTCCCGGCCTCCAGCTGTGAAGTAGCGGGGGCCCCCGCGCGCCCGCCAGAAAGGACTCCCTGCGCCCACGGCTGAGCGCGAAGGGCTCTCAGCATCCTGGCGGCGCAGCCCGACCCCTCGGCGTCCTGGGCTCCAAGCCAGCTATACTCGCAACGCAGCACTGATATACCCGGCTTTAAATAGCCCCTGTCCTGGAGCCCGCTGCTCTCAGGCTTTCACAGCAGCCACCTGCATTAATCGCAGAACGGCGCCAGGAGCCTGAGCCCCGACGGCCGGACACCACGTCCGGTACCCAGGCGCCAGGCCACAGCCCCGGACGTGAGGTGCTGTACCTTCGCTTCCGGGCGGGTGGACACTGCCCGGACCCCGACCTCCACGCGAGCGCCTCCTCCCGGCTTCCACTGCCATCTTTGCCTTTTCAGTCGCCTCCAGGACCTGCGGTCCTGAGTGGACGCAGGTGAAACCAGGGGCTAAAACGGGTACTGTTAGGTACCTTGATTTCAGGTGTGTGTGCGTGCGTGTGCGCGTATGCAGTTCCCTAAGAATCAGGATCAAAGAAGACTTCTGTGTCTAAAATTTGAGTCATCTCATTGCTAGGCGTACTTTCTATGCAACCCTATTTCCCCCGTCACTCATTATTGTGGACAATATGTGTTGCAGTTTTATTTCAATCAGATAACGAATAATAATAAAGAAAATTGAAACTTCTTTTGTGTGTGTGTGAGAATACATAAAATGCTCTATGGTAGTAACCATGGGTTAGGGTTAGTCATCCCTCGCCAATTAGTCATGGCTATTCCAATCTTGAAGCTTTGACTCTTCACTTTTCTCTTCAGGGCATTAGAGCCAGCACACATATACTATAGGTTTCTCTGGTGGCTCAGACCCATAAAGTATCCATCTACAATGCAGGAGAACCAGGTTCAATCCCTGGGTCTGGAAGATCCCCTGGAAAAGGGAATGGCTACCCACTCCAGTATTCTTGCCTGGAGAATTTCATGGACAGAGGAGCCTGGT
This sequence comes from Ovis aries, assembly GCF_016772045.2. NCBI lineage: Eukaryota > Metazoa > Chordata > Mammalia > Artiodactyla > Bovidae > Ovis > Ovis aries. The sequence continues at coordinate 45,495,025 of NC_056071.1, read as the reverse complement.
GGGTACAGTCCCTGGGTTTGCAGAGTTGGACTAAGCAACTAGAATAATAGATATCGATAGGTAGATAGATATGCCAGATATAGGATGTGTGTGTGGAGACACACACAATTAGATATGCGGATTTAGAAGAGCATACAGAAGATCCTTCCGTTCCTATGACTGTCCCTTAAGCATGAAAGCAATAAATTAAGTGATCTGTTGATTTGGGGGCAAACCAAGAAAAGCATTTCAGATGTAAGACTTTCAGCTAGGTATTATTCTCATCATGAGATACAGGGTATTTTTTAGCTTTTTTTAAAAAAATTAGTTTTAATTGAAAGTTGATTGCTTTACAATATTCATTGGTTTCTGCCATACATCAACAGAGATACAGGAATTTTGTTATTTATTCCCTTCAGCATTAAGCGGTGAAAACTACACATTTATCCCAAGAAACTTGGACCACTTCCCCCAGTTTTTAGGCCTAGGAATCTAGGGGAGGTGGAGGAGAAAAATCTATTGTGATAGGTAATGTTAAGGAGAAGACCTCAGTTCTTCCTTCATTTTCTTCTGTTTTTTTCTCTCCTCTTTTTGTCTTACACAGTAACATCCTGAATACAGCTTACATTAAAACATGTACTTACTTTTATGAAGACTTTATGGTTTTCATTTACATCAAAAAGGATGTAAAACATTGACTTGCAGATATTCTGAATCTCTAATAAAGAAGTCTATGGGTAACACTAATCTTTAGATGAGTTATCAAACTCCAAATCTGTATTACAAATTGTCAAGGAATGAATGACTTCTCCCCTGCACCCTACTCCACATTTTATTAACTTATTAAAGAATGGATCTGAATCTTGGTGACCTAGACATTTACAGTGTGGTGTTAAGTCACCTTTTATAAAATCTCTTTTGTAACATCAAGTAGCAGTTTCATCTTCGTCCTCAATGTGACATACTATTCCACACCTGGCGGACTGCTGTGCTTCCTTTGTTCATTATCACGTGTTTAGAAATACTGGGGAGAGAAAGGCATTTATACTGGGTAAAGATGGCAGTGACTTAGATTTTACAGATTAATAATTTGAGTAAGAGTTTAACATAGCATGCATGACCAGAATAAGTTATATGTAGGTATAGCTATCTGGGAATTAATTTTTACAACATTTTGAGGACTTCAGAGTAACCACATTCTGGACTGAATGTAAGAACTATTCTGTGAGTAACAATGTATTCAAAATAACCACCAAAAAAGCTTTAATTCCAACATATAAACAATTATGTGACTTCAGGTGAGCAGGGTGCCATAGGATGGATGAATTACTAATAAAAAATATCATGATTTTCATGTAAATATCTTCGATCATGAAGCAAAATTAGGAGGGAAGGAAATGTAAAGCATTTCAGTAGAAGTGAGAATTCAATGTTACCTAAAGTGCAACCCCAGAGCATATTTTAAGCCCAGAGATTCACTGCCTAGGACTCTAGTATATGGTAATAGGAAAGATGGATTTACTATGTTTTCTATTTTACACACCTGTGAGTTTACTCCCCTCAGAGTTTTCCCAAATCAAGTCCAGAATAGATTTAAATGTCAAGAACTGAAGAACTCCCACTTCTTGAGTTTATCAGTGTACTGGAGAAGCACTATATTTCAACTCGAGACATCTTGCCAACAGAATATTTTCTCCGATATTTTCGACTTACATTTTAAACGAGCTTCTTGGAAGATCCATTTTCATTCAGCCTTAAACCTGTTTCAGATACTTGGATGTTTATGTCTCTGTTTATGTAACCAATCTATACATATTTACTTTCTCTAATTCTCGCCTGAGATTGGTCCAAATGAAGTGTCCCAGGTGGGAAAGCACCTTTAACAAGTATAAGCATTTGACTTTCTATTCTTAATACTGAAAGGGGAAAAATAAAGTTAAACCTCAGCAATTCCTTTTAATTATACTGGCATTATAAACAGGAAACTTGGTCCATTTGTGAATGCCACCCAAATCACGCAGCTTCTTCATCTTTATGTGTGACTATTGTAAGAAGTAGGCTTCCTGGTGGCTCAGTGGTAGAGAATCTGCCAATGCAGGAGGCATGGATTCAGTCCCTGGGTCAGCAGTATCGCTGGAGAAGGAAACAGCAGCCCATTCCAGTGTTCTTGCCTGGGAAATCCCATGGACAGAGGAGCCTGGCGGGCTACAGTCCATGGGGTTGCAAAAGAGTTGGACACGACTTAGCAACTAAGCAACAACAAATTGTAAGAGGTAAAAGAACTTCAGTTTCTCAAAACGTGTTGAGTTCTTAATTTATAAGAACAAAATCAAGAAACCAATCTGGAGTTTGGTTCATTTAAAAGAAATACTGTTCCTCAGACTAGAGAGAGTTTAGAGTATTTGTTAATCTGTGCTACACAGATTTATATGTGACCTACCAGGGATATATTATGTCAGAGTTTTCTTTAATAAAGACACTGAGGAAGTTCATTATTAAACTTCTAAAGAGAAGTTAAACTTTTAAATTTCACTTTCAGAGAATCCGGATTTTAGGTTCCCAAGGCTCTGAAGGATTCACCACTTTCTCTACAGTGACCACTGCACCATGCTTTGCCAAGAATTAACACTCCAGACTACACCTGTCTGTCAAGTTACAACATCTCTACTGAGTCAGGCAATTAGAAAGGAGATGCTTTTTGGAATTTGACCGATAATTTACTTTGGAAGTATAATCATAGTAAGAATAGATTGAAGGTTAAGTAGGGAGGAAAAAAATGAGAAAGGAAAAATGATTTCTACTACATTCTGCTCACCTCCATCATCGTATAAAATAAAATAGGTGAAAGGGAAAATTGGAATTATAATAAAAGTGAAAGGTTGTAAGGCCTGTGATGACTCAAAGAGTAACAGTAAGAAGTTGTATAATAATATTACTATCTTATAAATGTATTGAATGCACAATTCCAATGATATCAGCTTCTCCCAAGTTGTCTGTTCTGTTTTGAGATGGACAAGTTCTACCCAATTCTTGTTTCATATGGTATAACAAGTTACAGTGTTGGGTTTTATTTAAATCTCTGTATTTGGTATAATCTTAAAAATATTTAAATAGCCTTCTTAAATGAAGTGGGATCTGCCTTTTTTTCAGGATATATTTAAAATCTCACATTCACTTAGAATTGTTATCAGATGATGTGGTTTGTGAAACCACCTTAGATTTTAATAATAAGCAGAAATTAACAGAGTAACATAGACCTTTTTCTTTTAGCCTTATCTTCAGCAACAGAAAGCATGATATAGTAGCCAATGTCCAACCTGAAAAATTTAAAAAAAAAAAAAAAAAAAGTAGAACATAGTGAAATCCTTCTTGACTATACTCAAAACCCCCCAGAATGGATTCCTCATGAAGGGTAATAAACATGACTACCATGCTGGGATCAAAGAAACAAATTTTTTTTTTTTCTTAATGTTTGCAGTTCAGGAGTTAAACATGTTCTCAAGAGAAACAAGAAAATAGAGTGTCAGAAATGTGTGAGGAAGAAAAGATAAGGGAAAGGGAGGAAGGGAGAGGGTCCACAGCTGAAAAAGCAAAGTATTGGGGCTGCTATAGACTCACAGACCAAGAGACCAAAGGAATAAGAGATGATATGGAGGCAAATTAATGGCTGGAGAGAGCCAGAGAGTGTGTGCTGAGGAAGGGCCAGGCCTGAAAAGATTTTGTGTCGTCATAGCAACGGGCTCAGCCCTGCTCCCCCTGAAGCCCATTCAGCTCTGAGCTGCCGGAACACGTTTTTAATTAAAGCGTATAAAAGTTGTTTTGTAAGGACTTCTTCTCATCCGATAGATTTCAAAATGGTTAATCAGGCTTCATCTCCTTTTGATGCTCACAAGAGCACAGGCTCCTTCAAGCATAGAAACTGATGCTGCTGCCACTGCCTCTGAGTAAGTCATCTCTCAGTCGCACCCAATACTGGGAGTGAGCAAAACATCTAGCTATTTAGACACACATAATCAGAGAATTCAAGAGGGAGTAGAGGGACCATTTATAAGTGCAAATGTTGATTTTCTTTGCTCTAGATACTATAGAATTCATCCTTCTGGATGATGGTCATCTCTGGTTGATGTTCTATTTAGCTTTCGAAAACAGCAAGATTATCCCCCCTTGGGAGCTACAGTCCAAAAACCAAAATTAAAAGTAACAAATTATTTGTGTCAAATAATATTTAATCTAATATGGGTCTCCTGTGAAAGAGGTTTGTTGTACCTTGTACATCTTTTATAAAAAGATGCTAACCCATTCTTTTTTTTTTTTTTTTTAGGGAATAAAAGGGCTGTTACTTCTAAATCCTCTATCACTTCACGATACACAGCAACAGTTGCATTTTCTGTAGTAAAATGGATGGCAATAGAAAACAGCATCTTTTGTTGAGTCACTAAACAACTTCTTAGCAGATGACTCAAATCTTCTCCAAATTTTTCATCTTCTTTTCTCCAAACCCCTGGCAGATGATCTTATTTCTAATTTCACTGAAAAGGAAAAAAAAAAAAAAAACCAACAAAGATAATTTTGCCTGTCATCCATTCCTTCATCTACCCTATATTCTAGCTCAGCCTTTCTGTTTCTCTACCAACACAGTCTCTGCTGGGTCCCGGAGGAGGAGTCCTGCCTCCCCTCCAGAGCAAACACTTTCCTTGAAGTTCTTAGTCCTAGACTGTCTTTTCTGTTTTTACTGGCACTGGATTTTTTTTCCCGTTTCTATGTCCAGGGAGTCTTCTTCTCAGCCTTGAACATGTATTTCTATTTTTGGGGGGGAGGGGGGACTCCAGTTGGTTTTTCAAAATCCTCTAGTGAACATTCCCTTGCTTTCTCACTGCCAAACTTTTCAAGTGAGTGGCCATCACCCACAGTCTCTATCCACAGCCTTGCAATGCGATCTGTTGTCCCTTAAACTTCCTTCTTGAAGACCATCAGCGGTGGCTTGCTCAATTCTGTTTTTACTCTATTTCTTTTGCTAAGTCTCAAAAGCCTCAAGAGTTCTGAATATTCTTAGCAGCGTTGAACGCTCTCCTTCCAGAGATCCCCTGGCACCAATCTATCCTTAATGCCTATTTCTTCTCAGCTGCCCTTCTGTTTCTACAGCTGTCTTCCCTGTCTACTCAAACCTTCACCATAGTTCCCCGAGGCTGAGTATGTCAGCCTGAGACAGCAAAACAGCCCCTCATGTTTGGAAACTGGCTTGACACTTCCAAGTAGCCTAGGATGTTCTTAGGAGTTGGTCTGGCACTCACAGATAGACCTAGGTGCTCTCCTGTCAAACATCAACCACTTTACTGAACATCAACAGGAGACAAGGCCACCTTATAACTATAGAAAAAGTGAGGCAAAAAAAAGACAACTTTATAACTTTTTCTAAGCACAGATATAAACAAAGTCACTGCAAATCACAAAAATGGCAAACATTCCTTCCACGTGAGTTAGGATTGGTAACTGCTGCCTCTTTATAAAGTACAGCTTGACTTTTAGTCTTTCCTCCTTCTAGGTAAGATTTTTTTCTTTTTTTAAGTCTTTACTGAATTTGTTACAATACTGCTTCTCTTTTATGTTTTGATTGATGGCCCCAAGGCATGTGGGACCTTAACTCCCTGAGTGGGGATCAAACCTATATACCCTGCATCGGAAAGTGAAGTCTTAACCATCGGACCACCAGGGAAGTCCCAAGATTTCTTAACTTACTTAACCGTAGAATTATCTTCAGAGCCTGACAGCATCCCACTTCACAGCCTGACGTCCCACTTTCTTGAACTCTCCCTTAAACCACCTAGCAGAAGCCCCAGTACTCTAAGTCCTTTCTAACAGCTCTCTTACTGAAATATCACACAGCCCTTGCTGGCAACAAGCAAGAAACTGAACTTGTTCAACTATAGGTATATCCCTGTACCAAGCTAAAACTCCATATCTGTCCCCAACAAAATCTCCCATCTTATATCAACACCAGTTACGAGGTATTTCCATGAATATTTAATACATTTAAATGAGAGCAACACAATTGTTTCAGTACCAAGGCATGCCTCTTGATATCCATATTTCTCTCATTCTCTTTGTCACAGGCTTGAAAATTCATAGTCTTTGACTCATCCCTCTTTTGGCCTATACATTACTTAATTAATATGCTCTTTCAATAACCCCCATCCTCCAATCGTTTATTTCTTAACATTCTAAAGGTCACAACTTTCATACTAGTGTCTACTACCTGTTGAAATAGCCTCTGAGTCTCTTTGCCTGTATACCGTTTCTAGCCTAATATTCCTGAGCAATACCTTTCAGTGAACACCTTTCAGTGAACTCTGCCTCTTGAGGCCAGAGTTTTCAGAGGTTAAATCAGGAATTACATATGAATAAGTAGCATGATTCCCCTCCCCCCTGCCCCTTATGAAAGATAAATGCCATTGGTGTACACAGGGAATAGGGACGGCGAGAATGCTCTAGTCTCCACAGAATCATTCCAGATCTGTTCTTTGAGAAATATTTTAAAAGTGAGATGCAGTTAAAAGATTCTGGGTTAGATGGGTACTGGACCATGCCTTGTGAAGGAATGTTGGATTGGGGCTGTCTGACCACAGAATAAAGCTTTTCTGTTACATTGGAGGATAATTTAGTTATTTCAAGCATGTGTGAAAGAAATTAGAATATGTATTGCATATGATTCTAGAAGGCAAAATTAGAGACAGAAGGTGGAAATCTGGGAGAATTACAGATTATAGCTCAATATAAAAACATGTGTAGCATGGTGACAGAATAGGCTACCTCAGGAAATAGTGAGCTTCTCAACGTTGAACATTCAGGGGTGGACTAGATGAACATTTGGGTAAACATGTCCCTCAAATTTGTGCTTTATTTATTTAGCTGTGATCATTAGACTGTCAATTACAGTAGAATTGTTTCTTTTAAACAAAATAAACTTTATATTACATGCATGCTCTTATTTCTTAAATAGCTAGCATTCATTTATCTTATCACACACGTTTACCCTTCCAGGTGCTTGCATTCTTCCCAGTGTTACTGTGATTCCATCTGTGATCACTTTTCACTTGCCTAATCAACTCCATTAAAGATTTTTTTAAATTAGTGTTCTGCTTGTAACATTCTCTGATTTTTTGAGGAGCAATTAATTGTAGGTGTTTTTTGTTGTTTTTTTTGACTTTCAGCTCTTTAAAGATACTACTTCATTTTATTTTGGATTCTGTTTCTTGGAGAAGTTCTCTCTTATTGTTGCCATTTTGAAAATAATATGTACTTTTATTCTTTTTTTCCCTCTTTTTAAAAGTTTCTGATACTTTCAACATCTGGGTCATCGCTAGGTCTGGTTCTATCAGCTATTTTATATTTTCACATGGCTCTTCTTTCTTTTTAGTGTGTCTTGTATTTTTAAAAAATTAAGTGCCAGATATTGTGTGTCAAGTCTTCCCAGGTGGCTCAGTGGTAAAGAATCCACCTGTCAATGTGGGAAACAGGAGATGGAGGTTCCACCCCTGAATTGGGAAGATCCCCTGGAGGAAGAAATGGCAACCTGCTCCAGTATTTTTGCCTGGAAAATCCCAAGGACAGAGGAGCCTGGCGGGCTATAATCCATGGGGTCACAATGAGTCAGACATGACTGAGCGTGCACATGCTACCCATGGTGTATAAAATAACATAGAACTGAGGTAAATGCCCAAGACAAGAATACTTCATTCACTAAAGGACATCTGTTAACATTTGAAATGAGTTTGGTTTTGTGGTTGCTATAGTTTCCTGTAACATACCACAGATTTGAAGTTCCCTGAATAGTGAGCTGGATTTCCACTATTCTGGGTTTAGTGTAAGGCCTGGAGAACTGGAGGGTTGTTTTCTGTTTCCCTGCTCCACCCTCAGATTCCAGCAGGTTCTCTAGGCCTGCAACATTGAGACTGTCTCTTTCCACGTTTTTGTTCCCCCCACCAGTACATGGCTATTATATGAAGCAGTACAGGGCTTCCCTTGTGGCTCAGCTGGTAAAGAATCCGCCTGTAATGCAGGAGACCTGGGTTCGAGCCTTGGGTTGGGAAGATCCCCTGGAGAAGAGAAAGGCTACCCACTCCAATATTCTGGCCTGGAGAATTCCATGGGCTGTATAGTCCATGGGATTGCAAAGAGTCGGACACGACTGAGAGACTTTCACGTGGCTATTACCTGTTACTAGATGCAAGTTTCACTGGGGCAGGGAAGGTTGCTCAGCTCTCCAGCTCCCGTCTCAGGCTTAGGCAGGCTGTATGCACCTGTTCCAGTGGTGGACAGTCTCTGCCTCCTATTCAGTGCAGGGTCTAGAGCACAGGGAAGTTCCCAAATTCTACTTCAGTGTTGGCAGGACCATCTTAGGTGTGAGTGAGTTTGGGTGGATCAACCTGATAAACAGTTGAAGCTGGTCTATTTACCCTTTACCCTTACTTCTATGGCAGAACTTTCCCAGAGTCTAAGTTAAAAGCTGAGTCTTTCCTCCTCTTTGGTGAGACTTCACCCCAATTTTTGTCTCCTTAGCATCACAGGACCAATTCTCCTTAGTTATTTTTTTAATCTTCTTAGCAATTTTTTAAAACTTGGTTTCTCTGTGTTTTGTCCTGAATTTAAGCCTCTTAGAAATCAGAAAATGCCTTTAGGGAAAAATTGTACCCAGCACGTTGGTCTCCAGTCTGTAGCTCTCTTCTCCTAATCTTGGCTCCTCATAGCATAGCTGTTTAATTAGTTCTAAACTCCATTTTTGTTTCTCCAGCTCAAACGGCCACAAACTGGAGAAGCTGCTTTTGTTATACTTCTATGTCCCAAACCTTGACTAGGCAAACACCCTGAGGGAAAAACACAGCTGCGAAGCCAGGGCTCACCTCGGTGTATTTTCCTTCTCTCCAGGACCCTGGCCCCTCGGGTACCGCTGCACTGGTTGCGCTTCAGTGCCTTCAGATTTTGTTTTGTTTGACTTTGCATTTTGTCCAAGTTTTGTAGTTATTCTCTGTGAGTGAATTGATCTCATTCTATCAACTCTGTTACAGCCAGAAGTGAGACACGTTTCCTAATTATATTCTAAACCTTGGTCCCTAACGATCAAGTCTTGGTGAGTCTTAGGAGACCCTCTTAATTATCTTGTGTTCAAGGCTCATATGCATCCTCTTACTCATAATTTGTGGATTGACGTATATTTGAGGTCACATTATGGTAGCATTATTGTTCTGTAAATTTTGGTTGTTTAGACAAAAAAGATCATCTATGGTAATTCTAGAAGAATTGAATATCTTGATATTATTTAATCTAGTATGTTTGTTTTACCTAAAGGGCAGAGAGCTACAGATTAACATCATCATGAAGAGCAAGCCTTCACACTTAAAATTCAGATCAGTGTACAGGATTCGTACTGGAGTTTAATTTACACTTTGAATAACATAATGTCCTTAACAGAGGACACTCATGGAGAGGAAAGTTAGATAAATACATAACTGATTTAAAGCAATACAGTAGTTGAACAATATATAGAAAATAAGTACAGTAATACACGAATCTAGGTTAATCCAAAAAATTCCCTTGAAAATGAATTTTAAGCTTGATTGCAGATAGCTGGAGTGATAGTAAATCGTGTTGGTGGTGGAAGTGAAGAGGTAGAATATTCCAGAGGTGAAGGACATTTTAAGCTAAAGACGGTTGGCAAATAGCCAGAAGATGAAACATTACGGAAGAAATGGAAGTGTATTAGTATTAAGCAGTTTTATAATGTCTACAGAAACAGGAAAGATATGAAAAGGCATATAATCTGAGTTTATATAAGCTAAGTCATGTAGGATGGACTGAAAGGAGGAAATGACTGGTGTTGAATGATCCTTTTAAGGAAGTTGTAGTATGGTCACCACCTAAATGAGGTAGTGATATAGATAAAGTGGAAGGATTTAATTAATACTATTACTTGTGGACTCTTTCAGTGGAATGGATGGAGCTGAAGATAGGGAAGAGTTTAAGAGAATAAATACAAGGAAATCAAATACCATTTTTAAAAAATGCTATTTAACGTGGTTAAACTGAGGAAGTGACAAAGTGTTCTTGCAGATAATGGTAGGATGGAATTTCATGATAGGGAGGATAAAATATTTGGGTGCTGTCTTTGTCTAACTGAATTTCAGGGGGTGAGTCTCTGAGGTTAATAATTAATTTTTGTTGAATAACTGCTACATGTAAAACATTGTAATAGTTATAGAGCTATTTCAGATGGTTTTTGGTCTCAAAGGATGTATAGTCTGATAGGAGTGATGAGATAAAACAGTTTCTCCACCATGGGAAAAAACGGTAGAAAATGACAACTTCAGTTCCTAGCACACAGTAGATGGATGCTGAATAAAGGTTTGTTGAATGAATGAAAGGCATAGAGAGGCACATATAAATATAAGAGTTGAGAAGAAAATCTATATTTGGGAAAATTTTAAGAAAGGCTTTTACATGGAATATGACAACCCAGACCATAAGTGTCAGACAATATTTAGATAGATTTCAGGGAGAGGGTAGTTCCGGGTGGAAGTAACAGTGTCAGGAAATGGAAGACAGAAAGTTCAGAGTGCATAGAGAGCAGGGTGAAGTTGAAGCTTGAGAGAGGAAGCTACGAGAATAAAAAGTTGAGAAAGTAGGCTGGCAAAAAAAGCCTGGAGGGCCTTGAATGCTCTAAAGAATTTGGAGTTTATTCAGTAGGTAATATTTGGTGTTAGAAAGATACTGTATAGACAGTAAAATATTTGAACTGCTTGAGGATATATGGTTAGAGGTATACAGAGAAATTATATGAAAGATGGAAGAGAGGAAAGAAAGAAAAAGTTTCATCCGGGAACACTTTGCAAATAAGACTGTGAAGTTCCTGAAAAGAAAACAGGAATAGAATTAGGGATCAAAGGCATTCATAATACAAAGGTATAGATATGACCCTCCTTCAGTGCTAAGACTCTTGCCAGAAGGACTGATGCTTGAGCTTGTACATGTGGAATGGAATTTATTTACTAACACAGAAAAAATCCATTATATCATTAGCACTTAATTGTGCTATGCAATGTGAAATTCCTTATTGAATCTTTTCAGAGGTAGTAAGTAAGAAGAGTTAGGAGGTAATCCTGGCAAAAGTAGTCTATATTCACTGTCCATTTCTACATTTTTCATTCACATTTTAATTCACTGCCATTTGGATTTTTCTCTCATTACAGTAGAAACTGCTCTCATTAAAGTCATCATGGATTCTTTAATTGCCAATTCCAATGGCACTTAGCTCCAAACCATCTCCTCTGGGAAGCCTTCCCTAATCTCACAGACAGGGCAAGGTACCCTTTCACCTGTTCTGCCAAAGCATTCTGAGCCTACCTCTCTTATGGTACCTATGATACTATGTTGTAATTATTTACAGTTTTGTCATTCTTTCTGGATGTGATTTCCATGATAGAAACTGTATCTTATTCTGTATCCTCAGTACCTAGGATGGTGTTGTTTGAATTAATGATAAAAATAAATAATAATACCCTCTCTATTACCCATTTCAATTCTTTCATGAAGATATACTTTTAGAGAAATACTGAAACCTTCCAATATAATCAGCATAAATATCCTCTGAGAATACTACTGATACCTTCACTTGTACTATAAATTATGTGTATGATATTAAATAACTAATTTATTAACAGGGCTTAGATGTTTATATTTTACAGTTGAGTCCCTTGTCATCTATCCCTTACCCATTGCCACAGTACATTATCCATAATTCTTATGACTCTATCATGATTTCATTTGGTAAGGACATTTTAATTTTAGCTAAATATTTTAAAGTGTTTCCTATGGTCAGTATGTTCTAATTGGTGCTGGATATAAGAAGATATAATAAGAATTAATAAAAATTGTACACTGCATGAACAAACTCATTATTATTTCTAATTTCATCAGACACAGCTTTTTTTCTAAAAATGGAGTTCATGGTCAGTAAAGATGCTCAGTATTTTATTATTTTGTTTTACCACACCCTTAAACCATTAAAACATATTGGGAACGCATGTAAGAATTAAAGATATTAAAATTTAAAAAAAATAAATAAAAAAGAAAAAAAACATAATATGTGAAGACCATTCTTGTCTACATTTTTATAAATACAGACATGCACACAACCTTTTAAAATCCAATTTTGCAAATACTTTGGGATTCATCAGAATCGACACATGTGGCAGTTTGGATTTATCTTTGGTTCTTTCTCTTCCTTTTGCTCCTTTATTTTTGCCGAAGTGTTTCTCCTCATCAGTTACAAAGTCCACACTTTTCATTGTTTTTTGTTTGTTTCTGGTTAACACCTGCCTTTTCAGTCTTATACTTAACTATTATCACTTCTCCCATTATCTTGTTTGTCTATCATTTTGACCATTTTACTCCTGTAGAAGATCTTCTTTTGGCTGTCTTATGGTAGTAGTTTTTTGTTGTTTCATCACTAAGTCATGTCTGACTATATGAGACCCCATGGACTATTGGGTTGGCACTTCCTTCTCCAGGGGATCTTCCCAACACAGGGACTGAACCCATGTCTCCTGCTTAGCAGGTGGATTCTTTACCACCAGGGAAGCCTGCATCTTATGGTACGACCATGAATAAATAATATACTATACAGGTATCTATATATGCCATGAAGAGGTGTAGCACTATTATCTTTTAAGAAAATTTGTATCAAACTAGTATCTAATATCGGAGAAGGCAATGGCAACCCACTCCAGTACTCTTGCCTGGAAAATCCCATGGACGGAGGAGCCTGGTGGGCTGCAGTCCATGGGGTCGCTAAGAGTCGGACACGACTGAGGGACTTCACTTTCACTTTTCACTTTCATGCATTGGAGAAGGAAATGGCAACCCACTCCAGTGTACTTGCCTGGAGAATCCCAGGGACGGGGGAGCCTGGTGGGCTGCCATCTATGGGGTCGCACAGAGTCAAACACGACTGAAGTGACTTAGCAGCAGCAGCAGTATCTAATATAGTGTAAAGTCCAAGATAAACAAGGATTTGAGTCTAAGAGGTAAATTAAAGTATTCCAGTTGTCCATTCACTATTATTCTGAGTTTATAATTTCCATGAAAAAGCAATAAAAATTACGAATTCAAATAGCAGTCATAGTATATAATCAAGTGCTAACAAGTGGTAGAAACTAAGCTTCAATAAATGTCATATGAGGGTTGGTTGGAACCAGTAAATGTAGGCAGGGCTGAGGAGGAGAACAATGATGCCTTGATTTGATGTTACTTGTGATAAATGTCCCAACGCCCTAAATGTATCATTCATATATCCCATTAAAAAAACATATTTGGCAAACTAATTTTAATGTTATTGTTTACATGAAACATACTATATGATAAGGAATATGTGACTGCAGGAATCTGTAAATGTTTTGTTATTTTTTATTTTGATAAGAAATTTTCAATTTAATAATGCTGAAGATAGTTATTTTGAGTAGAATTGAGCACATGTTAATTTAAAAATCTTATATGTGTATATTTTAAATGAGTAGCTAAGTTTATATTCAAATTTAGCTTGTTATTCTTTTTCTTAACTTAATGAAAGATAATGAAAGGGGACTTCCCTGGCGGTCCAGTGGTTAAGACTCCGTGCTGCTAATGCAGGGGGCACAGGTTTGATTTCTGGTCCGGGAATTCTGCTCCCATATGCAGTGTGGCATGGCCAAAGGATAAATAAAAAAAGAAGAAAAGTCATTTGAATAATTACAACTTTGTTGGTAGATACTATCAAAGAAAGTTTATATATTCATATAAGCAGAATTTTTAAAAATGTAAACTTAATATTTAAAAGATACTCCCTTTGCTGCTTATAAACTCATCTGTATGAGGGTGGATAGCAGCTATAGAAGCTTTGCTTTTACTTTTAAAAAGCATTGGTGCATCTATGGATTTAAATACATTGAAAGCAATACAAGACTAGGCAAACAGACTGAAGGAAAAGCTAGGTCGAAATTAGCCTTTCAAATACATCTTCTCATCATTCCTAATGTAAACTTTTCTTCTAATTATTCTTTACTTCGGATAAAGTAAGAACAATGCATACATGACAAAGTTTCCTAACAAGTGAACCTCAGAGAAGATTTTCAGGAACTCAAATATCCTTTACGATGTACCACTTGTTAAAACAACATAATGAACAATAAGACATGTAAGCATAACTGGCTATATATTTAATGTACTTAATTTTAAAGATATCAGAATTAATGTATTACATAAAGCCACTCATACTTAAAAAGGCATAATTGTTTGCCACAATCATTTGGATATACTTCTAAGATTATTTTAAGTTCAGGAAAGCAAGGTTTGGAATGTGAAGAGTTAAAAAACGCAGAGCAACAGTAACCCCATTTAGATAAGGGAATAGAGGGGTGGAGCAAAGGAACAATACACTAAAGTGCTTTTCTTTCACAGATCTTGGTTCAAATTAAGGTTAAATTCCACAGGAGGATGTGTTTTCCCCATACGGAGTCTTAAAGGACGTGCCTTTGTTTCCAACTTCCCAGAGAAGATATATGTTAACACAAACAAAGCGTTTCATAATAAATTTAACTTTTATAGAGTGACTAATGCCCTGTGGAGATAAGGTAGACTCTCAGTCACCTGTGTTTAATCCAGGCTGAAGAAATTACGCCAAGGGCACACTGAGAAAACTCTATTCCTTTGGAGAGAATGGCAGTAACTTGGTAGGGAGCAGAAAGGGTCTTGATTTTAAAAGTCTCATTGGAATGACTCTTCCTTCCTCACTGTGAACACAGTTTAGCATTTATGTACTTTGGAAGGACAAAGAGGTGAGGTAAGCCTGCCAAAATTTGAACCTGGATTTCTGGGAACCTGTTAGTAGGTCAGCTGTTATAAATGTAAGAGAAGCTGCAAAGGAGCGGTGGGTCCTAGATATTTGGAAGTTGGACTACAACTTTATTAAAGCCTGCATACTTTTCCTTCTAGATCTGCAGTTAGGTGACATAATGTTTAAAATGCCACAGAGGACCACTATCATTCAATCGAACCAGCCTTTGGTGAAGACCTGGGGAAGAGGTGGAACAACAAAGAAAGAAACAACTCTTTCTGTTAGAAATATTTATACTTAGCAGATAGAGATTTTTCAAACATTAACTGGGGTCTTATTGACAATAATTTAGTAATCTATTTCTTCCTTCTAAGAAAGACAAACTATTTTTGTAAATAGTGCTTTTCTTTCATCTCCCACTCTTTCATCTGCACATTATTCTTTACTGACTAGATGCCTAATTCTTACATCCTTATTCTTGAAAACATCTCTGAATTTGTGTCTAGATAATTCCCTCATTGATATATCATCCCTTTCCCATGTGATTTCAATATTGACTTCAATTGAGGATGTAAAAATTAGTTCTATGGCATATAAAAAAATTCCATTTTTCAGAGAGACGTGTCAAATATCATATTGTATACATTTGTTTTTTTATATTTATGAATTCATCCTTGATGAGAGGTTTAGGAAATCTATATAAAATTTAAATAAAATGGAGTAACATTTTCCTCTAACACTAATCAAAAAAGGAGACATTCACATAGAAAAAATTTCATTTTAAGTTGCTTTATGAGAATCTTAGAAACATCTCTTTAGTTTATCAATCTGCAGGTCACTAATATAGATTCCAGACAAAGTTCTTATCATCATCTCTTATCATAGTTTCTTTACAGTGCTCAATTTCTTTCTTGTGCTCTAAATTAAATTTAAGAAATAAACTCTTTTAATCTTTGTATGTTAGCCAGTGACTAACAGAAGAAAAGATGTCTCGTTTTAGACTGTTGGACACGAGTAAAGAGATTTATCTTCTCAGGCTAAGTAACCAAATCCAAATTTCAGAAATCAATTAACTATTCAGAGAGGAATACCACAAGGGGGCAGGTGAATCCAAGCTAGGTCCTAGGTGAGAGGGTCTCAGTTTTAGGAATTCTGGTCAAAGGAGGGGGAAGGATGAAATGAAAACCAGAAACAACTCTAAAGAGAATATTTCTCCAGGAACTTCAGCATTGTGTCTGTGTCACCCAAGTAAAATTTTATTTAAAATACATCCAGATACATTTTCTTATTATATACCAAAAAATGAAAAAAGAAACCAAACCAATGTAGTCACACATTGCAAGTGCCTGCTGTATATACAAAGGCCAATAGCATGCTTTTATCAAGAAGAGAAAAGTTATACACAAACTGAGAAGAAATCCAAAATTTACTATAGAGCAATTAGGGTATTCTTTGAAAATAAATTACAACCAGAGAAAAACTATCAAATTATTAAAAAGATATGAAAAGAAACTTTTGCCTCAAGGTGATCTGAATGATCAACAATTTCATAAAAGAGGCATAAACTTTGAATAATAGAGTTTCTTTTCCCCACAGAAAAATTGAGATATTAATTTCAGACATTTTAGGAAAAATAAAAGCTGCTGCTTAAAAGAATTTGCTTTTTCATGAGAAACTAAACTTAGTCTACCAATAGGAAGCAAAATTAACAGAAAACTAGTTCTCCTAAACAAATATTTTTAAATTGACACTAGACATCTCCCATGAGAATGTCAATGACAATATCATCAGTCACCAACATATATACATATATATATGTACCTTATATGCATAGCCAGGATTAATTCTACTTGATAAAACTGGAACCTTTTACTAATAGTCTCCCTTTTATACATCACATTTAGTTATTTGCTGGGGGTAGATAGTGGATTATTTTTTTACAGATTAGTAAAATGAAATGCATAGATCACTGTAGCATAAAATATAATATATAGCATAAAAGAGTGTAATATATAACACAGTATAAAGCATGTAAGATTTGTTTCGTAACTGGTAGATTTATTTAGTTTCCGATAGAAATTACAATCTTTGACGTGAGCTTTTAAGTAGCTTCTCTTATTTATGATAAAATTAACTTTATATTTAGGCCTTTACAGTAATTTTTTATAGTAACATGGTAGAAGTCACTTCTTCTATTACAAATCTATTGACTGATGAAGTCATCTCCTAATAGACTTTAGGGTAATCTAGGTGTTAGAACCTGGGGGGCCAAGTTGAGTAATCTTTCTGTTATGATTTATTTGGTTTTGTCCTACCATAGAACTTAACACTGGCCAAAATATTATTAAGCTTATTTTTAAAGCAAAGCTCTGAACTCAAATATAAATTTTTATGTCACCTTAACAGTCTATTTTTTTCTCAAATTCAGTCATTCTTCTCTTTGTGTGTATATGTGTATATACACATAT
This sequence comes from Ovis aries, assembly GCF_016772045.2. NCBI lineage: Eukaryota > Metazoa > Chordata > Mammalia > Artiodactyla > Bovidae > Ovis > Ovis aries. The sequence continues at coordinate 45,477,718 of NC_056071.1, read as the reverse complement.
ACATAATACATGCTCATACACATAAACGCATAAACACACATACATACATGATGCAAGCTGTTGGTGATATTTTAGGTTATCCTTTCTTCTCTTTTCAGTTTGTCAATTAGCTTCCTCTTCCTTGCCTGTCTTCATCCTAAGTAATTGCAGGGTCCTCAGAGGTTTTGTCACCTGAAGGACATGGAAGCAGCTTCTGCAATACTTAAAAATAATAATGCTTTGATGTGTCAATGTAAGAAGTTGGGTGGCTTTTAAAAGCTGACCAGTCAGGGCTATTTGCACATAGTAGACATTCAATAAATATTTGTTGATTTGATTTATTCTAGGGTAAAGACTGGGTTACAACTCTTTTTTCTTCACTGATATGCTATGATTTACCATGTGTACAAATGAGTTTATGAGTAAACATTAATGGTCATGGTCATTGAAGATGTTTTAGAGGGAAAAAATTCTAGATCTGCAGGAGTTAGGAATAGCAATGATGGGAGTATGTTTAATAAAATACTCCAAGTAGTTATAGAAGAGATGATAGACACCATAACATAGGTTCTAACTGAACTGCATTCTGACAAATTATTTGCAAACAAAGTAGCTACTTCATCATTTTTGAATCAATCACATGTTGAGGGTTTAAATTTTTGACTCCATACAATAAAGCAAAGGACCTTTCCATTAAAAAAAATTAGGGATAGTATTTTGGTGATGAAAATTCAAGCATATTAAAGCTGTGTAATATTTTCTTTGGTATATTCTCCTTTGTGAGACTCACAAAAGTGTATATGCATGTTTTATTGACAACTGAGAGGTTGTAGAATAAAAAATGAGAATATTTCTCAAATTTCAAGTAACTTTTAAAGAGTTAAACTCTCTACTCCTATCCTTCAAAAGAGCATAATTGATTTCTTTCTCTTGTCACTAACAGCAAAAACTGTTTCTGAGCTTACAACATGTTAATTTTGGCTCAAGGCAAACGTACAACAGCAAGGTTTATGATAAAATCTGTCAAAACATTAACCATGATGGCACAAGCTTCAGCTCTTGCCAGAAACAGGGAAGCAGAAGTTTAGGAATGGACACACGGTTGTACATTTAGCTCTGAAAATGCCTGCTTGTGTCACATTATGAAACTTATTCAATTCCTTTTTTCTCATTTCTAATGTGAAAGTTCTATAAGGTGATTATCTGTTTTAATTAACTGGTTTCAAAGAGATGGGAGATCCTAGGATTAAAGATATAAATCTAAGTAAAAAATTACTAGCTAACAGGACTTCAGATGTTCAAGACAAAAGCCAAGATTCTATAGCATTTTCACTTCTTGTCTGATGAGTTTCATGAAAATTAAGTCTTAACATAAGTAGTGTCTTACCCTTTTTGCTATTTTAAGACAAAGATGATTCATTTGGCTATGTACCAGCATTTGAGCACTATAAATTCTTAGTTTTCAACATGGTAGACAATGTTGGTAGTTTGGGTTTACTATTCCTTGGTGAGGAAAGAAGCTGTATTTCCTAGAAAATGATGAACAAAATACTGTTATCAAAAGTGAGCCTCTCTGCTGACAGCCAATTATAACCAAGACAGTTAACTTTGCGTGTGAGGTATATACAAGAAACAATTTTAGAGAAGGGCATACTGTCTTGAAAAATGTAACTTGATTAGACACAGCTAGCAAAGATTTATGAAAGTCTTCTTTAGGGAACTCAAAGGTTTTCCTAGTGTTAACGTCATGGTCATACACGTAGTATGCAGTGAATATTCTATGCTTAAGCATTTCCAAAAGCCTTTGATATAATTAACTTATTTATTGAAGAAAGGTAGGTATTTTTTAGCTTTAGGATCTTCACTCAACAAGGTTCATGATCAAAATTGGTGGAGACTAGAGATAAAATAAAATTAGTAACTAAATATAAATTTCTGAAGCTCTAGCTTGGTGGGTAATGTTCATACACAATTTAGTTTTGTTCTCAAAACTGTATCTTAGAATAGGGCTTAGATATTGAAAGGGTAATAAAGAGCCAGAAAATAAAATCTCAGGAAAACTTAACAAAATACTTGGAATTCAGAAGACTTCAGTTACTTTTAGGAAATAAGGAATTATTGAATTTGAAATCATGATTTAAGTAGCTTGAAGCAGTATCAGGAAGCATCTAAGAATGCCCTGGTTTATATACTGTTTGCCTTCTCCTTCTTTTTGCATTCTAACATACTTGGTTCCAGAAAACAACTTAGTTATTACTGTTCAAAAAAGATTTAAATGACCTCGCTTGTGGTCTGGAAATTTTGTGTAAATATCGCAAGACAACAAAACCCCATCTTCAATTTCTCATGGAGTGAAGTTTCAAATTTTGGATTGTATGGGACCAAAATTGAAGGATAATGCAAGAAATTCTGAATAAAAAACAAATCTAACCAAATAAACAAACAAATACCCCTTCCACCCTGAATACTCTTCACTTTAAATTGATTATGATTAAAAGTTAAAATCTTCAGGTAAACCCGATGTCTCACCTGGTAATGGGCTAGGTGCTAATTTGACATAACAGTATATTTTATCAGCACTATTTTTTTAAAAGGTGCTCAAATCTTAATCTTCCATTGCATGTATTTTTTAGAAAGACAGATTACATAGATGTTTATAAAAAAACATAGTTTGAAAATTTAGCCTTCATTATCAACAAAAATGATTAAGTATTTACCTCTGCAAAGAAATATAAGACTGAATTTTTGACCTCCAGAAGCTATATGTTAATGGTAGATAGTATAGGGATAATGAAACAAGAGGAAACTTATTAACTGCCCTAATAGAGATGAAGGAAGACCTATAAATCATACAGAAAAGAGATTGACTTCTACTTGGTGGTGGGGTAGAAGCGGGGAATTAGGGAAAGCTTCATGTTAGGGGTTGGTAAAAAAGTGTTCTTGAAAGATAAATTAGGTTAAACTTGTGAAGGTGATTTTGACTGGCTAGAGGACTAAAAATGGCAAATGAATTAAATAATAAAAATAGAGAGTAGGAACTAGAATGGAGAGGAGCACAGGGTCTAAGGTATTAGTATGAATGAGTCACTTTCATTAGTTTTCTTGCTATCCAAAGAAAAACAAAATAACATATCAAAACTTCAAAGTATGATTTGGGCAATTACTTCTTTTAGAAAATCCAAAAATGGGTCCAGAAAACTTTCCTAAAACCCCAAAAAATAAAAAATAAAAAGCACACACATGCACACTTCATTCTTTGATTCTAGAAATGATAAAACCACTGTCTGTCTTATTGCAACTTAAAGACAATAATATCTGTAATATTTAGACTTACAGTACACAGGGTAGCTATAATTCTTGAAAAAGTTGTTACAATTTTTATAAAAGAAGAAATAAGTAATTATATGATATGCTTGAGGTCTTCATCGAAAGGAAACTTCTGATTTCAAAAGATCGTCTTCACTTCTATTTCACAAACAAGGTAACATATTCATGTTCATCTGTCATTAAATAAAAGCATGTAATTACTCTTTGTAGTGTGACCACAACTTAAGAAAATAAGATGCAAAAAGCAAATCTAATTTTGTAGAGTGGGAAGACTATGATGTAAGACATTACTAATTAGTGTGCATACACATTCAAGTAGAGTAATTCTTCAAAGCAATAACACTGAGACATTTTTGTAAAATTATTATATTGCTGTTCAAACTCTATTTGAATTTTCTTCTCCAGAATTATCTTCAGAACTTGTTTTTAAGTTGCAAAAAAAATTCAGTCACCTGGCTTTTGTTTCAAAAAAGTATGTTTAGAAGCAAAATGAAGCCTAGAGATTTAAGATCAAACCTGTCTTTAAGAAGCCAATGTGTACATAATCTATATAGTTTGAGAAACATTCTTTGTGACATTACAGGAGGATATCCCTAAGCAACAAAAACTGTTGGCATGGAAGAAAAGTCCACATGAGACAAAGTCTATTTGACTGCTGCTTTTGGCAGCTCTTACCTTTGCAAATATTATGTAATTTTGGTTTCTCAATTTTATGTAAAGTTTCTAAGTTTTAAAATAAACATGTTTGGGAATGCATGTACACCCGTGGTGGATTCATGTCAATGTATGGCAAAACCAATACAGTATTGTTAAGTAAAATAAAGTAAAAATAAAAATTAAAAAAAAAATAAGCGTACATTTTGAAACTTCCATTTTTTTTCTTTTAAATAAAAAGCCACTTCTTAATTTAAGCTTTCTTAGGTGTTACCTTGGTTTATTTTTATTTTTTCATATATATCATAAAGGCTACTTTTGGGTGGGGTTCAGTTGGAATAGACAGGCAGCAGCATCTTACTTTCCTAAAGACATAGCCTATGGTTTTATTTATAATGCCAGAAATGTTGACTGCTGCTGTTTTCTAAGTCTTACCTTACATGGAACCAGTGTTAAAAGTTCGTTAGCTAGAGCTTAACAACACAATGGCTGAAGGAATGGAGTTACCACACAAGCGTTTAAATTCCATGCTGGATCCCTAGCTACAACAGAGAAGAAAGTTCAAACAACAAAAACAGAGCTGCAAGGTCTGAACTTGTGTGTCACGGATACCTCTTACTCATCACCAGGCAGCTCTTATTCAGGGCAACCAAGCCCTCCCAAGCAACATGGTTAATTGAATAAGGATTCTGAACCTTTTGGCTGCAGATAAACCAAAGTGGCACATGGCTCATAACTCAAACATTTCATTTTAGGCAGCTGTTAGTTTTCTTGCCCAGGCTAATTTGGATTATTCAATCATTTTCTTTTCTTTAATGAAAAACTGCTTGTAGTTACTGGTGGGGACAAAGAGATGCAATTATGGATCTTGGAAGGTAAATTTATTACCTACTCATTTTAATCATGTATACAAGTGATACTAAATTCAGAACATTTTATTAGTAGTATAATTATACCTCTGTGTGTGTGTGTGTTTGTGTGTGTGTGTGTATAAATTTAATAACATTCAGCCCTGGCTACTGTTTCCTACTACAAAGGACCTGGAACCTCCCATAGTGAACAAGTAAAAATATTGTACAGAAAATGAGAAACATCTTAAATGCATCGTTACATTGGCAAGTAGGTGAGGAATACAGAGAGTAAATCTAAGTACAACTGGGAACCCTTAATGGTATGTGAAGCATGAAGGGCAAGGTTTTTACCTTGAGAGCATTTGACTTATGATCGAGGTGAGGTTGAGCTCTGGTTTTCCATGGCCTCCTAATGGAGCAGGGGACAAAGTCCAGAGCCCACACACGAAGAGAAATCTTAAGCTCAGACTATGAATGGAAGATAGAAAAAAATATCCCTTATAAATTTTATAAACACAAGCTAGCCTTCTTATCAATTATCATCCCAAATTGTTATTTAAGCAGCCCAATAAAATTCAAATTAAGGTCTTAAAGTATGCTAAGGCCTATACTTATTCCCAGGCAGAAGCAAATGCAAAGCCTCTATGAAGGAATCTAGCTTCAATTAAGGCCTGAAAACTCCCATAGGAACTAATTCTAAGACATATAAGCTCATATTCACGAATCAGTAAACATCAAAAGAAAAGAGGCAAGTTAAATGTAGCTAGCAGAAATATCAAAATTGGAGCAATAAATATTTGAGACTGTAAAATAGTCAGAAGTATAGAATTGTTGTTCTTGTTTAGTTGCTAAGTTGTGTCTGAGCCTTTTGTGATCACGTGGACTGCAGTTGTCCAGGCTCCTTTGTCCATGCAGTTCTCCAGGCGAGAATCCTGGAGTGGGTTGCCATTTCCTTCTTCAGAGGATTCTCCCAACCCAGGGACTGAACCCATATTTCCTCCATTGGCAGGTGGATTCTTTACCACTGACCCACCAGGGAAGCCCTAAGTATAGAATAAGCATGTTTAAAATGTACAAGAAAATTAAAAAGGGGTTGAAAATATGAGACAGAAACAAGAGACCACAAGAATGGTCAAACAGACTTGGGGATGAACAAAATATAACTTCCTTAAATGAAAAATAACAAAAATTAAAAATACACTGGAATTCTGCTTCCAGACAGAACAGTCATTTGTGGCAGATCAGTGCTTTGCAGGAACAACTAGTAAAGCTGGATGAAATGGAAAACATATTTGTTTAAAAGTATCAGAAGGGCTGAAACAAAGATAGCTAGAGGAACCAAGACTCCAGAGGTGAGAGCTGAGAGGCAAACTAACAGCCTGCAGCTGCTCTTCCCCTGGAAGCATTTGCTGGCGCTGGGTTTGTCCTGGCAGGAGGCTGCTGTTAGAGACAAGAAACTAGCAGAACTTTGGGCAACCTTTCAGGGTTGGAGCAAGAGACCTAGAAAACCAAAGGGGCCTGAGACACATGCCTTGTTGTTAAGTTGCGAAGTTGGGCCTGACTCTCTGCAGCCCCATGGACAACAGCACGCCAGGCTTCCCTGTCCTTCCCTGTCTGCGGGAGCTTGCTCAAACTATGTCCCTTGAGTTGGTGATGCTATCCAACTGTCTCATTTTCTGTTGCACCATTCTCCTCCTGCCCTCAATCCTTCCCAGCATCAGGGACTTTTCTAATAAGTTTGCTCTTTGCATTAGGTGGCCAAAGTATTGGAGTGTTATGCCTAGTTTCCCCTTCAAAGTATTTGGTAAATTCTGGGCTCTCCTAGGTGGAAGATTAAGAAAGCTCATATAAGAATATCTAAAAGACTCAAGTGAAGATATTACTTTCACCACTGAAAGCCTAGTAAGCTACCCCATAGGAAAAGAGGCAAACCAGAGAAAACTGAGCCTTATTCAAACTGCAACTCAGCTTCAACTCAGCATACCTGACTGGATTAAGGTGGACGTCCACTCAATCTTTCCAAAAGAGGAAAGATGAAGCTCTCTCTAGTGGAAAGCAAAAGTACCCGGCAGGCTCAGGATGTCTTCTATTAAGTCAACAATTAATAGGCATGCCAAGAGAGGACCATGCATCTAGACACCCAGAAACAAAACAGATATTAAGGACCCACGGGTGTTTCAGATATTGGAGTTAATAGGTATGGACTTTTAATTACTAATTTATAGAAACTAAGTTACTATAGTTTCTTATAGTTATAAGCAAAGGGGAGACAATATATTTAGGAAGATGAGTATTTCACCAGAGAATTGAAATGCACCAAAAACACCAAGAGGAAGACTGTAAATTAAAAAACACAAAATCTGAAATTAAGAATTGAATAGATGGCTTTAACAGCAGGAAACAGGATTAGTGAAATAAAAGAGGTAATTTTGAAAATTTAAAACTAATGCACATAAAAAAAAAAAGGAAAACACAGAAGAGATATGTGGGAACTGAAAATATGTATCTAGTTGGAGTCACAAAAGGAAGGAGAAAAAGATACTAAGCAAAGATTTCCTAAAATTGACAACAGATATGAAGTCAGAGATTTAATAGGTCTACAAACTCAAGCAAAGAACATAAAAACAAAAAAACAAACAAAAAAAAACAACAAAAAAACCCTGCCAAACAAAATAAAACACCCTCCCCGCAAAACCCAACAATGAGAAAGATCTAAAAAACAATCAGAGAAAATAGACATTTTACTTTCAGAAGAACATTAAGACTGGATGGTTGATTTCTCAACAGGGGTGAGGGAAGCTAGACATTAAGAGGATGACATTTTAGAAAGAGTTATAGGAGGACTTATACTTCTGGTCATGATGGAATAACAGGGATCATGTTTACCTTCTCCACCTTAAAAAAAAAGCAAATGACCAAACAACCAACTAACCAACCAACCACCCAACCAAACAAAAAACAAAAGAAAAATCCCCCAAACAAACCAAAACCTCCAAACAAAACAAAAAGACCCACCAAAAGGAAAACAACAACAAAAACAGGTGGAAATACATGAATCAATGTCTTTGTACTTGGGACAACAGGCAAACAGGACAGTGATCCCAGAGAAAAGGGGAAGAAATGGAGCGCTAAGATGATTCCAGCGCATCACATGGTGAGTTTACAGAGCAGAGTGCAGGAGGGCCAAAACAGAGTCTGGGAGCTTCCCTGAATTGAGAGCACAGAGTTGAGAACTGGGGGAGGTCAAGGTGGTTAGGATTTGCAGTCAGGGTACTAGAGAGCGTAGATTCTGGAACAAAAATTGCTGTACAGAAAGAGAGTGAGAGCAAGTGGGCTCAGAAGAGCTACAGAACATTCCTTGAGTCTTACTCTGAGTATGGACCAGCAGACCTGTGTAAGTAAACTACCAAGGCTAAGGTTAGAGCTTTAGAGAGGTGCAGGAAGAACAATGACCAAAACTCACACATAGGTGTGACTAGTCAGAGCAGAGCCAACTCATACTGCACAGGGTATCAGGTATTCAGAAGGGGATTGCCTAAGCTGAGGGGGAGAATGAGCCCTAGACTTAAGGTTCTCTGGTCCTACCTACTGAAGCTTAAAACCTACTAGCAAGGATCAAAACTGTTTCCAAACAATGTAACTGCATCCCTGAACACGCTTCAAAATTTTTAATGAAAAACAAAAATATCTAACACCCAACAAGATAAAATTTACAATGACTTGCGTCCAAAACAAGTTATCAAGCATACAAAGCAGAAAAATACAACTCATGATTGTACAGCACAGGGAAATAGCTATTATTTTGTGTTAACTTTAAATGGAATATAATCTATAAAATATTGAATCACGATGATGTGCACCTGAAACTAATATTGTAACTCAACTATCAGTTCAGTTTAGTTGCTCAGTCGTGTCCGACTCTTTGCGACCTCAGGGACTGCAGCACACCAGGCTTCCCTGTCTATCACCAACTTCCAGAATTTGCTCAAACTCCATGTCCATTGCGTCGGTGATGCCATCCAACCATTTCATCCTCTGTCGTCCCCTTCTCCTCCTGCCTTCAATCTTTCCCAGCATCAGGGTCTTTTCCAATGAGTCAGTTCTTCCCATCAGGTGGCCCAAGTATTGGAGTTTCAGCTCTAGCATCAGTCCTTCCAATGACTATTCAGGACTGATTTCCTTTAGGATGGACTGGTTGGATCTCCTTGCAGTCCAAGGGACTCTTAAGAGTCTTCTCCAACCCCACAGTTCAAAAACATTAATTCTTTGGCTCTCAGTCTTATTTATGGTTCAACTCTCACATCCATACATGACTACTAGAAAAACCATAGCTTTGACTAGTCCGTCCTTTTTTGGCAAAGTAATGTCTCTGCTTTTTAATATGCTGTTTAGGTTTGTCATATATTTTCTTCCAAGGAGCAAGCATCCTTTAATTTCATGGCTACAGTTACCATCTGCAGTGATATTGGAACCCAAGAAAATAAAGTCTCTCACTGTTTCCATTGTTTCCCTGTCTATTTGCCATGAAGTGATGGGACCAGATGCCATGATCTTAGTTTTCTGAATGTTAAGTTTTAAGTCAACTTTTTCACTTTCCTCTTTCACTTTCAAGAGGCTCTTTGTTTTTCTTCACTTTCTGCCATGAGGGTGGTGTCATCTGCATATCTGAAGGTATTGATATTTCTTCTGCCAATCTTGATTGTAGCTTGTGCTTCATCCAGCCCGGCATTTCGCATAATGTACTCTGCATGTAAGTTAAGTAAGCATGGTGACAATATATAGCCTTGATGTACACCTTTCCTGATTTGGAACCAATCCGTTGTTCCATGTCCAGTTCTAACTGTTGCTTCTTGACCTGCATACAGACTTCTCAGGAGGTAGGTAAGCTGGTCTGGTATTCCCATCTCTTTCAGAATTTTCCACAGTGTGCTGTGATCCACATGGTCAAAGGCTTTGGTGTAGTCAAGAAAACAGAAATGTATGTTTTATTGGAACTCTCTTGCTTTTTTGATGATCCAATGGATGTTGGCAATTTGATCTCTGGTTCCTCGCCTTTTCTAAATCCAGCTTGAACATCTGGAAGTTCATGGTTCACATACTGTTGAAGCCTGGCTTGTATCAGGCTTCAACTATAAAGTATCAAATATACTTCAACTATACTTCAATTAAAAAAAAACAACTTATGATAAGGAAATCAATAGAAACAGACTTGGAAATAGGATAATAGAATTAACAGACAAGCACAGTATTCCAGAAAATAGTGTGAAGCATGAAAAAATTAAGGAGATTGGAAAGACATTAAAAAGACCCCAATTTAAAATTTTAGAGATGAGAAGTATATTTGTGAAGTAAAAGGCTCTAGGTGGAATTAAGAAGAGTATATTAGATACTGCAAAAGAAAATGTCGCTAACTTTAAAGACAAAATAATAGAAAGTATTCAAAATAAAACACCCAGAGGAAAAAGAAACACTCCTCTGCCACTGGCAAAATGAACAAAGAATGAATCAGCCGTACCTAGGACAACCTCAAGTGGCCTAATATATTAAGTAGCAGTTCTAGAGAGGGAGGAAAGAGTTTGAGGACAAATGGTATTGGGGAAAAAAGCCAAAATTTAAAAAAATTGATGAAGATTATAAACTTATAGTCCAAGAAGTTCAACAAATAAGCACAGGAACATGCAAAAATCTGTAACACATCACAATCAAATTGGCTAGAACGAGTAATGAAGGTAAAATCCTTAAAGCAGCCAGAGGCCATATGTACAGAGAACAAAAATTAAAATGACAGTAGCCAGACAGTAGAATAACATCTTGAAAATATTTTTCCAAAAGGTTAATCTAGAATTCTATAGCCAGAAAAAAACCTTTCTTCCCCCAACGAAATGAAGGCAAAAAAAGGACACAGGCATTTTCAAACATACAAAAGCTGAAAGAACTCATTATTTACAGCCCAGCATTGTATAAAAGATACATATGTCAGGAAGGAAGAAAATGGTAGCAGGTGGAAACTTGGATCTACATAAAGAAGAGTACTAGAAATGTAAATATGTGGGTAAATATAAAATAATGTTGTTCTTACTTTTTGAATCACTTTAAAAGCAGTTAATTATTCAAAGCAAAAACAATAATTAAATTATTATTGTATACCTATGTAAAAGTAAAGTGCATGACAACAATATCACAAAGGTCATACATGGTGAGACAATTTTTTTAAACAGCAACCTGAGTATTTAGATATTATCAGTCTATAGAAACTTTACCCCAACAATTCCTACTGCCTAACCCACCCTAGTCCTCTTGTAGCCATGTACCTTAAACTTTAAATTCTAAAGTTTAGAATGTAACACACTACAGGTGATAGTGTGTTACATAATCTGTTTATGTTTACCTTATCTTGATTGAATAACCAAACACAACAGAAGCAATGTTCTTAGATTTTAGCTCTTGGTTACAGCAAAATTCCGAATACAAATTTCAAAATTAATAGAGGTGCTTTGTAATAGATTCGAATCATTTTTTTATTAAGAGAATTTGATTGCCTGTCTTAGGTTCTTTCTAACCAAAATACAATTTCTCTTTAATATTTTACTAGTGCTAGTAGTAAAGTACCTAATAAATTTGTCCTTAATGACTTTTATCTTTATTAAACTTGTAAGACAGTCAGATACAGTTTGACAGTGAACTTAATCTATTTCCTTACTGTAGTGTATTTTATAGGCATATTCAGTACAGTGCCTTCAGGACTGAACACTTATAAAAGCTTGATTAAATGTATAAATAACTGTATTGAAATGTATAAAATTTGCAGTAGAGAGCTTAAATGACTGAAAAGTAAATATATATTTCAGATTTTGGAGTTTGTGCATTAAAACACACCTTTCTTAATAATCTGACCGTCAGGAAACTGGTCACATCCAAAGTACCAGCATTCTCCAAAACTATGTTGAGAAAACAGTAACATTAAAAATAAGTATATTAAGATTTCTCCAAAAAAGTTATCAATAGTACACAATATTTTAATGAGTCTTAAAAATACACATTTATCACTGTCCAATTCTATTTATGAAATCATACATTAAAAATAACTTCAACCTTTATCAATTTAACTTAAAGTATATAATAAAAAAGAAAAGAAAACCTTTTCAAAGAAGGTTATTCTAGTAAAAGGATCACAAAAAATCTAGTAACCTGAGATGCTATTCTGGAACGTATGCTACTAGTTCAAATGTGCAAGCTCCAACTTAACGAATGTTTAAAATATTTGAGTTTTTAAAACAGTGCCAAAATAAACCACATCTTTTCTAGAGATGACATATTTAGCTGAGCTCAAGCAATATAAATCTTTCAGCCATTTCATGTATTTGTTTAAAAGCCTCAGAAACCACGTGCATTTGAAATAAAACGAACAAAATGCTGAAGTCACTGGAGCCTAACAATTGACTTATAAATCAATTTTTTAGAAAGGCAAATGTATTTATGTGTGTATGTGTCTCTGTATTTATATATCTATATATCTCTCTCGATATCACTAGATAGATAGCATAGCTGTAAAGAGTAGTTATCAACACAATAACTGTCTTGCGAAAAATTTGGGTTCCATACAAACCATATGTGAGAAGACAAATGTATAGGACATAGCTATTTTATCATTATAATGCCTCACTTGTCAAGAGTATTTAAAGACAGAAACTTCACTAATTATATTTAAAAATATACTATCTATAAAATGGCTTTCTATGCAATGTTAATCAATATTAAAACTACATTTTTGTCCAATAAACTAATTCTATTGGTAAGTGATCTGATGAGAAGATTTATCCGTTTATTTGAATAAGGACATCTACAAAGAATCAAGTTTCTCACTGAAAAAGAAAGATATTTTAAATAATTTTAACACAATGGTTAAACATAATATAGAAGTAGAATGAAAGTTTCTCCCATATTATTAACTAATAACTTTGCTTTATACTTTGCTTATAACTTGCCTATAACTGGTTGTATCTTTAACAGATGCTCCAGGAGGTACAGTGAGCCTTTAAGTTTAGACTGTCATTTGCTAGAAATATATTGTCAGGTTCTAACATCAAGCCAAATTAAAGAGTACAGAAGAACTCTGCTTATTTTTAATCAATAACGAATTGTCACAACATTCCTAATTAGTGAAAGTAAGGCTAAGGTTGCTACTGAAACACTATAGAGAGGTAGTAATAACGTGATGCTGTTCACATATGTAGCTCACATTACCGTACTTAATTGAAAGATATGTGCAGAAAATTCATACATATATGCATAAAAGAAATGGCACAATAATAAAAGAAATTGTAACAGTTAGAATCTTTGATTTTTAATTTTTGTAAATGAAAGTTTTGGAGACCTGTGGTTGCATGGAGTTGAGTCATAAGACCTCAGCTGTAAGTCCCAGCCAGTTCTTGCCAAATTCCTAGCTCCATCGAGTGTGTTTCCTCATTCACAAAATGTATTACTAATACTACTACTAATGGTAATACTAAAACTACTAGCATCATTATCATTATTACATGGTTGACATACATATTGGTAATATATTACTGTCTATAGAATCACATAAAAATGCAGATGAGAAAGGGCTTTGCAAATCAAGTGTTACACGTTTGTGTCATCTTTTCTGCTTTTCCTCTGAACTACTCATTTTTAACAAGGAAAAGTAAATTATCATTTCACTGTAGGAATTAGACTTGATGTTTAAAGTAAACTCAAAGCAACCCCTTTTCTGAAGTGTGGAACACTTCAGAAGTTGCATTATTATTGAATATATAGAGAACTGATCTTCAGCAGGCAAGATTATTCCTTCATATCCCCTTGCCCTGTCCAAAAAAAAAAGTACTACTTGACGTATCTGTAATTTTGTAGACAATTCATTTTCAAGAGGATGTGGTAATCTGGGGTAGATTACCTACACTAAGCAATAGAAGATGCTAGAACTATTTTGTAAATTTAATGTCAAGGTATCAAATTCTTTAAAGGTTCTGTATATTGATTGTAGGAATTAGTTGTGCTAATCTGATTGGTTAGTGATAGAAAGAGATGCTTGGAAATTGTAAAACGCCTTTTTTCTACACTTTGTGTTTTACAAAACCTCAAGGAAAATAACTCAATAAAGTTTTGTCTGTTATTCAGGAATACATTGAAAATTCAAGTTGGACTATTTTGTGATGAGAATTGTTTTTCTTCACTTACCTGCATGACTTGAAAGGGGCTGTTCCTTCACATAGGGAGCTGTTACATGTTTCAGTTAGAGCTAGTAGAGAAAACTACATGCATGACGAAACTATTCTAAATTTCTATAGTTAGATCATCGCGGTTTAGAGAGGCTATAATTCTCTTTAGGACTGTAGAATAAATCCAGTTAATTTTGAACCCCTATTCTTCCTTATTTTTCACATAGTTTAAGCAAAATTAAAAGCAGGCAACATGAGTAAATTCTAAATTTGAATCAATGGGATGATTCTGTCAGTTAATTCAACGGGTTTACTAAGAGACAAATAGAGCTTGTTTGCATCACAATTCTTTTGTCACCCTGTGATAAAGCACCTTATATTTTTCTGCAGAGTAAAAAAAATTCAAAAGCATAATTTCCAGTGGTGTATGCAATAAATGATTCTTGCTTGTCCTGAAAATAGGCAATGGTAGATAATTTAGCTCAGTCTTAAATTAAAAGATTATATGGACTTAGAAAATTTTTCACTTGCCTACTTAATTTTCACTAATTCTATCTCTACTTATCTATTTCATCCTATTCTGGTCATATTTATTTTCTATTTGCTTCCCATCTATTCAATCTTAAAAAAAAAAGATTTTTTCCTGTAGCTAAATACATGAATTTTAGTTTTATCCATAAAATTTAAAAAAGTAGGTTTCCTGAACCAAATCAGATTTACTTTCTCCCTCAAGTCTTTATATTTTTACATTATAATTTTATTGCATATTATAATTAGATTCCCATCTTCCATAACAAAAATTCAAGTGACAGTCTAAATAAAGGCATTAAAAAAAAGAATACTTCATATGTTTCACGGGCACTTGCCTTTTCGTGTCATGGTGACACATGCTAATTTTCAAGCCAAAAGTATCCCACCTGTGTAGACAGACTTGGCAATTACTATGGCTTAAAAAGAGTTTAGATCATTATTCAGACCCAACATTAAAGAATTTATAAGTACACATTAACAATACTTTCTTTTTATTGAAAACAGCGTGCGTTATTTGTAGTGAAAAAAATCATGCTTTGATTAACATAATTTTAATATGCCAAGCTCTTAATAAAGCAAATTATACATTTGATTCTTGGTATCTATACTTAATATTCTTTAATACTAAAAAAGATTACATGCATGCATCGAATGAAGACTATACATGCTTCTTATGTATGTGTTTCTCTCATTGGTTAAGAAATAAACTCTATATTGAAAAAAGCATGTATTTGAAGTTTTGACCTAACACAGTGGATTAAGGTTTAGACAATATTTACTTTTCTGCATTTGACTCAGAAAGGGCCATATGTGAAGATATGATCCTGACCAACTTTACTATGTTTCTATAATGGTCTTCCAGCAAAAATATTTATATTAAATACAGTGAGATATAAAATAATTACAAATAAGCTGCAACTTTACAGCTATTCATTGGTAAAAGTCTGTAGTTAATACATTTGGATAAATAACTCAAGTCAGCAGCAAAGTGGTTAAACATTTGTGATTTGATTTTATCTCAGCTTGGAATGTGGTTGGAGTGTCCCACTTCTAACAACTGTTTGCTAAGTTAAGGCTTTAGTGTTTACACAGTGTTGAATGAAGCAGCCTGGTCACCAGATGTGATTGCTTCCCCAGACTGTCGGGGTTTTTTTCAGTTCAGATCACTGTCCTCATGGTCCCTGTTCCAACCTTCTTCCTCAGGACGTCCACCAGCCTTTCCAACCTAAGTTGAGGGCAGTGGGGTGGGAGGGGAAAAAATAAAGAACATAGAAAGTGCAATTATTGTCAGGGATGTTTTGACTGAAAAAGGACAGTATTTACCTGTGACCGAGCACTTCTGGTCGTCATGAGAAGAAACAAGGCATGACTGTAAGTGAGAGACACGGGTGCAGAGTGCCAAGTATTTGAGGTTAAAAAAACAGCAAAAACACACACTTAAACCCAGTCTTCAGATTACGTCAGTTTTAGAGGCTACATGAAAAACACAAGCTACTAGTTTTAATACATCTACCTACTTGCATCAAAGTCATGAATTACTATGTCATGACAAGATGGCATATTAAATGTTGAGCAGTTTCAAACCGATTTTTTACCCAAGAAGTACATTTCTCAATACAGAAATACTATCACTCTTAGACCTGTCACTGAGCTTAATAAGTGATATGCTGGTATAGTGTATAATTGTTATGCATTACATTTCTTCTCTTTAAAGCCAGGTATTAGGTGGCTAGGTTGGAAAAATGATGTCTCAGTGGCATCAAAACAATTTAAATATATAAAAATGGTTTGATGCTAATAAAACCAGATTTTCTGTCCTACATTTTAAAAGTTTCTATTCCTGAGTAATATAAATAGGCTAGCACTGACTCTATATACTTCTGAGTCAAATATAAGTGATTTTTCAGTTGATTAAAAATTCACCAACTAAACTGAAAATGGGAGTCAAAAGTTCAGAAGTCATTCTGTAGGGTTCTTAGACTACTCTATGGGAGAGAGATGACATTCATTGAATCAGCAAGGGTTTTGCTTCTCAAAAGATGATGGAATTAGATCATCAATTGCCTTTTTCTTACTATTTCCTTTATGGTAAGCATAAAACCTCAACCAAAAATCTTGCTTGATGTCACACACACAGAAATCTTCTCTGTAAGGGAAGCTCATACCCAGCAGTTTTCATATACACAATTCTCCCTCCTCAAAGACTGGTGAGCGACACAGTCTAGTCTGCTCCAGCTTGCCTCATTTATATGGATCCATGCATGAGGGTCCTTTGCAAATAAACACAGCACCGAGCCAGACACTAAAGGAATGAGGGTATCCTTAGAGTCATACACACTGGTTTAGATGGACTCATCAGCTGCATGCCACATTGAAAACAGCTCAAGTTAAATGGATGACTCTGCATATATCAAGAGTTTTGTTAATAGAAAGTAGGGACATGAAACAACCCGGGGCATAACAAAAATCTTGGCTTTGAGAAATGTAGTTATGATCTCATAGTGAAAAAGGAAAATCTTGCTTAAATTTATTACCACAAATTTCTCTAATATAAATTTTACACAAGTATTATACATCCATTAAAACAGCTTTAAGCTAGTGATGCAAATACTTGAACTAGAAGATTTACTAGACAATTCTCTGTATTTACAGATGATTCTGTATTAGTTGGACTTTCCCTAGTGATAAGAACCAGTGCTCTGTCATAACTCTCTGAAGAGTATGATTCCTAGGATCGCATAGATTCTTTAAGACAAAGTTTTACTAAGGTTAACTGTGGAGGAAAGGGAAGAAAAATGTCACTGTGAAATTTTAACTGCATTGTAAAATATGCTAATAACCTGAATTAACGGTTAACAACTAAAGACCTTGTAGAAGCCAGCAGAAACCTTGATATGCCATTAATAGAATTTCTCAGCATAGACTGTAAAAAGTTAGCACAATGCACATATTTTTGGCTGCACTGGGTCTTTATTGCTGCGTGCAGGTTCCTCCAGTTGCCATGCAGGGGCTTCTCCTGCTGTGAAGCATGGGCTCTAGAGAGTATGGTCTCAGTGGCTGCAGCGTGCAAGCTCTTTAGTTGTGGCATGCAGGGTTAGTTTCTCTGTGGCACGTGGGATCTTGGTTCCCTGACTAGGGATTGAACCCACATCCCCTGCATTGGAAGGCAGATTCTCAACCAGTGGACCACCAAGGAAGTCCCAAAAGTTAGAAAATAGTACTTTCAGGTTAGTTAACTATATCTCTCTCCCACAATATCATTTGCTCTATTATTAAAAAAACTTCCTCATAATGTAAAAGTAAGCTCTACTTTGCACAGTTATTGTCAGTATGAATTCTGAATCAATGGAATGCTAAATTACTGAGATGAGTCTGTGTTGTGCTTCGTTTTTTTCTTTACAGATGGACTCATCTTACTTTAGTTTCTTCATACATTAGGATATCTTTCCACTTAGAACTCTTACATCTTGTGATGGTAAGAGGTTAGGAGGAAATACTTAAATATCATGTTTTGCAATGTCTTTACTATATTTCAACAACTACTAGATCAACCACATTCTCAGTTTATCCAGGTTGAATGATTTATGAAAATTTGATCTCAGAAACGAGAAATATGTCAATTACATCGTTTTGTAAAAGCTTACTGACTTTTGAAACACAATGAAGCATCTATTCCTTCCTGTAAGGAATGGACTATACCTTGTCAAACACGGACTGTGCTGACAGGAAGGTAGGTGTGTTTGTCTGTTGAACTACCTTGCAGGATCTGCCTGCAGGTTATTCTTTACTGTCCTAATCAATAAAATCCTTAAAAAATTACATAGTTTAATAAAATAGGCTCCAATTGCTTTACATGTTGCTCAATGATCGCTTCTCACAAAATTCATGAAATAGGAAAAGAGTTAGATTAGAATTCTAGGATTAGAATTTCTCTCTTCTAAATGAAGAAACAGAAGCCCAGACAAGGAAACCCTTGTACAAGGTCCTAAGATAAGACAGTAACAAATGTGGGCCTGGTTTCCTTGTTCTTATTTCAAAGTTACTTCCACTAGAGATTGGGCTAATAGAAAGCTACAGATTTTAGATTATAGGTTAATGTATTATTTGTCTTAATAAGTACATTAAACTGTTTCCTCAAGTTGTTACTTAAGTCAAATTGGTAAGCATTTACTGGTATATTTTATCTGCTAGTTTAGTAACAATTATAGGAAAGTAAACTGATAACGCTGTATATAATTAGGAAATAAGACAGTTTATTTGCTATAACACAAATGTTTTGTGAACTTGAAAAATACATTTACAGCTATATTTTAGATAGAAATTCTAGCTTTTTCAAATAACACCACTTTTATATTTTCTTTATGTCTATATAATATGTACATACTACAATGAAATACATAGCTTTCCATCAAGTAGATGATCATAAGTTATTTACCAATTTTCTGAGTTGGTTTACTCTCATTTTTCACTCTTAACGAATATCTTGATACATTTTAAAAGGCAAGTAATACTTAATGAATACTGACTATGTGTCAGTATTCTGAGAAGTACTTTATGCACATATTTAATTTTCATTACAACTCCATGGAGTAGATACTATCATTAGATGACAAACCAGAGCATATAGAAGGTAATCTGACCAGAGTTGCACTGCTATTGAGTTCTGAAGCTGGCGTACGCTGCAAGGTGTAATTACCACATCCCTAATCTCTCTGATGATGTGCTCCACTGCTTCCAAAAATACTGTAACTTTTAAGGTTTAGTTTTGATTTTTTATGGCCTTGGACTACTCTTACTGACTAGATAATTTTTTTGCAAAGTGAGAGAAAGGACTGAAAATAGAACAAATTCCTCATCTTCACTTGAATTGTAGTGAAGCAAAAATCTCACTATAGATAAACAAGCTATAGATTCTATAAAAAATTTTTTTTAGATTTCATTTTTGAGAGAAATTTTTGTTTTATCTATCAAGGTGAGAATAGAGTTCTTATTAGCAGGAGAATTTTCTTTTTAGAAAAAAATTCCATTTCTACTATTTAGGCAACGAAATTATCTCATCCAACATATCTGGCTTCTTAATTATTATCTCTTTATCCCAAGGAGAAAGAACCAGGGAAATTCAAGAGAGATGGATAAAAATCATCCTTCCAGTAGAGAAGACAGCAAAGCCACTAAAAATGCTTTGGGTTGTCCATTAGTATCAAAGGTCTTGCCCTCTTTAAACCATGGCAGCGGGACAAGAAAGAGATTTAAATGTAGTTTTTTCTTTTACTATTATGGCTGTTCTTTCTATGCTAGTTCTTAAATGTTGTTTTATCACCTTTAAACACTTTTTATGTTTTCCTAAAAGATGTTATTTGTTCCCCTGATTTCATTTAAATGCTTATGGTACAGATTATCATCCCAAAACTCTTTGAGTTTCACCCTCATATGTCCAACTGCCTTCAAGATAGCTCCTCCTGCTTATTTCACGGGTATATGACAGTGAGCATATCTAAAATAAAGCTTATTTTACCTCCCATGCATATTTCAGTATTTCTTATTCTGATTACTGTTGCCATTCATTAACTCAATCAACTTTTAAGTTCAAAAAATTTAGAAAACCTTGGTTCATTGATTTTTTTTTTTCTCACTGCAGCTTGGATCTATGAAAAGATTGTGATAAAACCATTAATGTAGACAGTGGGAAGCAATAAAAGGGTTTACCTCATCTAGTAACATCATTTACATTTTAGGAAGATTCCCCCTGGCAAGAATATAGAGATGAGATGCAGGTAAGTTGGCCTACAGGTAGGGAGCCCAGATAACTTCTTAGGAGCACAGCAATATGAATGTACTTATGGTCACAAAACTGCATACCTAAAAAGCTTATGACACAGATTTAAGTTCAATCAACCAACATTTATTTAGTAATTCCTATGAACTAGTTACTATTCGAGGCATTGATTATTCAAAGACTAGGACATGGCTTGATCATAGGAGCAGTAAGGTGGAGAAACATCTTTACATGGTAACTTCAATCAGTTATTGGTAAATACTGTAATAAAAGGGTAAGCATGGGTATTACATAGAACCTAGCTTGAGCAGGGAAAAAGAAGGGCCTGTAAAGGCTTTCTGATGATGCCTGAGTTAAGTTTTGAAAGATAAGAAGGGTGGGCATGGAGAGGGGGTAGGATGGGAATTTCAGACAAAGGAAATAATGTGTGCACAGGCACTGAGGTATGAAAAGCATGATGTGTGTCAAGCCAAGCAGTAGGATGGTTTCACAGGTTTCTCAGGATCATGGAGGATGTTGGGAAATGAGACTGGAGTGGTTGGTCATGACTAGGTCTTGCCCTAGGTGGTAACTAAAGGCAGAGGAGTGGATGGAAATGCTAAGAGAAACATAAGAAAGGAGGAGGAGGTGGGGGGTGGTGGGAAGAAGATAGAACCAAAGTGAAAACAAACACTTAAAGGAAAAGGACTGACAAAAGAATTTGAGAAAACAGTCAGGGAAGCAAAAGACAAACCAAGAGTACGTGCTGTCACAGAAAGCAGAGAAGAGAATTTCAAGAAGAGAGTGATGAACAGGGTTAAATACTTAAATAAGATGAAAGTGACAAATGAACATTAGGAAATTACAACCTTCTCTGTGCAACTTTAATAGCGTGATAGAAGTAGGATAATGTGAAAAGTGAAGATGAAGTATAGGCTTGGTTAGAAAATATAAGATCTTGGGTAGAAACTAAAGAAGATTATAGTTGCAGGAAAATGTATGGCTGAGGAAGTCCTTAAAGAAATGGATGGCATGTGAATATGTTTATGGACGATAGAAGAGAAGACTACGGGAAGAAGAAAAGTAAAAGGGAGGAAGACAATATATTTTAAGGAGGGTCTCAGAGAATGGAATCATTTAAGCACAACTTGCAGCATTATCACTAAAAATATGACTGGAAAACTTTTCCTTGGAGATTAGAGGGTATAGAGGTTGGGGGAATAGAGCTGTAGATAACTCTGTACAGGTGGAGGCATTTAACTGACATAACTCATCATTGCTAGACTCAATTTTCCCCACTGAGTAAGAGGCAGAGTTCTCTACTGAGAGCACAGGGTAAAGAAAAAGGCTGGGAAGGGGGCAGGAAATAGTAAAGGTTTAATAGGACAAGAAAGGGAGGTGATATTGGACATGTAAAAGCAATGCTAGTGGGATTGATGGGCCACTGATATTGAAGTTTCTTAGCATGAATGCAGAGGTTAGGGTGGAGAGGAAGACACTGAACCAGGTACTTGAAATGCACATTAAAGGAATCTCACTGATCTCACATTTATGGAGATCAGTAGATATCACTGGAGAGGAGAGAGACATAGTGATAATAAAGTTGGATGATATAAATCTCAAAGAAGGGAGGGTTTTCATGTGGATGCAGAAGGTATGCACATAGCAACAGGGAACCAGAGAACTCTTCTTTCTAGTCTACAGGGTATGGGGAAAAGACTGGTGTCTAGTGGGCTACAACGAAAGAAGTGTCTTTGGTAAATGTAAGTTTCAGGTAGAACGTATGTGTGAAACATTCAGTACAGAAGTTATGGAAAGACGCAATGTAGTAGGGCTTCTGAGGTAGTGTAGTGATAAAGAATCCTCCTGCCAATGACAGGAGGCACAAGACATGTGGGTTTGATCCCTGGGTCAGGAAAATCCCTGGAGTAGGAAATGGCAACCCACTCCAGTATTCTAGCCTGGGAAATCCTGAGGACAGAGGAGCCTGGTGGGCTACAGTCTGTGGGGTTGCAACGAGCTGGACATGACTCGATGACTGAACAACAAAACCCACCCTCCCAGGCATAAACTGTAAGCAATGAAACAAAAAGTTCTTTCTCAGTCTCAGACACACTATGTAACTGAAAGATACAGATTAAAATGCACACAGATGCATAAAAAATACATGTATATATATATTTATATATATATACATTTATAAATCTGTAAAGATACAACATATAAATATGAACACACATATGTGCATAAAAGTATGTGTAAGAAATAAAGGAAGATCAATAAAAGAGAGAATAAAATGGAGAATAATATGAAACAGAATGGAAAAAGAAATTCTAAGTGAAAAGGTGAATGCAGAAGTAGATGGGAGAGTAGGGTGAAAAGTCATGGTGAGCACATTAATAAACTGAAAGATAAAAACCATATGATTATCTCAACAGATGCAGAGAAAGCCTTTGACAAAATTCAACATCCATTTAAAAACCTATCCATGATAAAAAACCCTCCAGAAAGCACGCATAGAAGGAACATAACTCAACATAATAAAAGCCATATATGATAAACCTACAGCAAACATTAACCTCAGTGGTGAAAAACTGAAAGCACTTCCCCCAAAGTCAGGAACAAGACAAGGGTGCCCACTCTTACCACTACTATTCAACATAGTTTTGGAATTTTTAGCCACAGCAATCAGAGAAGAAAAAGAAATAAAAGGAATCCAGACTGGAAAAGAAGTAAAACTCTCACTGTTTGCAGATGACATGATCCTCTATGTAAAAAACCTTAAAGACTCCACCAGAAAATTACTAGAGCTAATCAATGAATATAGTAAAGTTGCAGGATATAAAATTAACACACAGAAATCCCTTGTATTCCTATACACTAACAATGAGAAAACAGAAAGAGAAATTAAGGAAACAATTCCATTCACTTTTGCAACAAAAATAATAAAATACTTAGGAATAAATCTACCTAAAGAAACAAAAGACCTGTATATAGAAAACTATTAAACACTGATGAAAGAAATCAAAGATGACACAAATAGATGGAGAAATATATCATGTTCATGGATTGGAAGAATCAATATAGTGAAAATGCGTATACTACCCAAAGCAATCTATAGATTCAATGCAATCCCTATCAAGCTACCAAAGGTATTTTTCAGAGAACTAGAACCAATAATTTCACAATTTGTATGGAAATACAAAAAACCTCGAATAGCCAAAGCAATCTTGAGAAAGAAGAATGGAACTGGAGGAATCAATCTGCCTGACTTCTGGCTCCACTACAAAGCTACAGTCATCAAGACAGTACAGTACTAGAACAAAAACAGAAAAATAGATCAATGGAACAAAATAGAAAGCCCAGAGATAAATTCATGCACCTATGGATACCTTATCTTTGACAAAGGAGGCAAGAATATACAATAGAGAAAAGACAATCTCTTTAACAAGTGGTGCTGGGAAAACTGGACAACCACTTGTAAAAGAATTAAACTAGAACACTTTCTAACATCATACACAAAAATAAACTCAAAATGTATTAAAGATCTAAATGTAAGACCAGAAACTATAAAACTCCTAGAGGAAAACATAGACAAAACACTCTTTGACATAAAAATCACAGCAGGATCCTCTATGACCCACCTCCCAGAGTAATGAAAATAAAAGCAAAAATAAACAAATGGGACCTAATTAAGCTTAAAAGCTTTTGCACAATGAAGGAAACTATAAGTAAGGTGAAAAGACAGCCTTCAGAATGGGAGAAAATAACAGCAAACAAAGCAACTGACAAATAATTAATCTCAGAAATATACAAGCAGCTCATGCTGCTCAATTCAAAAAAATAAACGACCCAATCAAAAAAATGGGCCAAATAACTAGACAGACATTTCTCCAAAGAAGACATACAGATGACCAACAAACACATGAAAAGATGCTCAACATCACTCATTATCATAGAAATGCAAATCAAAACCACAATGAGGTACCATCTCACACCAGTCAGAATGGCTGCAATCCAAAAGTCTACAAACAATAAATGCTAGAGAGGGTGTGGAGAAAAGGGAACACTCTTATACTGTTGGTGGGAATGCAAGCTAGTACAGCCACTATGGAGAACAGTGTGGAGATTCCTTAAAAAACTGGAACTAGAACTGCCATATGTCCCAGCAATCCCACTGCTGGACATACACACCGAGGAAACCAGAATTGAAAGACACGTGTACCCCAGTGTTCATCGCAGCACTGTTTATGATAGCTAGGACATGGATGCAACCTGGATGTCCATCAGCAGACGAATGGATAAGAAAGCTGTGGTACAAAAACACAATGGAATATTACTCAGCTATTAAAAAGAATGCATTTGAATCAGTTCTAATGAGGTGGAAAAAGAATGCATTTGAATCAGTTCTAATAAGGTGGATGAAACTGGAGCCTATTATACAGAGGCAAGTAAATCAGAAAGAAAAACACCAATATAGTATATTAACACACATATATGGAATTTAGAAAGACGGTAACGATGACCCTATATGCGAGACAGCAAAAGAGACACAGATGTAAAGAACAGACTTTTGGATTCTTTGGGAGAAGGTGAGGGTGGGATGATTTGAGAGAATAGCATTGAAACATGTATATTATCGTATGTGAAATAGATTGCCAGTCCAGGTTTGATGCATGAGACAGGGTGCTCAGGGCTGGTGCCCTGGGATGACCCTGAGGGATGGGATGGGGAGGGAGGTGGGAGGGAGGTTCAGGATGGGGAACACATGTACACCCATGACTGATTCATGTCAGTGTATGGCAAAAACAAATGCAATACTGTAAATTAATTAGCCTCCAATTAAAATAAATAAATTAAAGAATAAAAATAAAAAATAAATACAGGAAGAAAGGGGAAAAAAGTCATGGTGAAGAAAGTGGAAACAACTAGTAGAAAATGGTGAGAATGGGAAACTGAATAATAGTAACATGGTTAAAATTATTTCTTATATTACTAGGAAATAAGTCTCCTTGGATCTTCCACACATCTGCCTAGCTCTATCCTTCACATCATTACCCTATCTGATTTCCTATATGAAGTGGTGTCAAAATGTTAAAAGAACCGCCATGTCCTTACTAGGTTATTTTTTTCAAGGTTAATATTTTCAGCTGTAAATGGTTTTGCATATTAGAATTAATAGACTATCACCATATTGATTATTCTTTGTGCAGGTTCTTCAGCATGTCTAGGTTTTTAAAAATACTGAGTCTGATCTAATAATTCAGGTTAATCAATTAGAAAGGAAAGTGGGATTGATATTTCTCTCGATCTGGAATTTACTTCTATTTGAATGCTGCCATATTTCACTACTGGCTTACACAGAGTTTTAGTGCAAATGACTCTACACTGACCTGTTTTGCCCACCAATCCAAGCCAAGTCAAGTCTATTCTATTCTGGACATGGACAACTAATATTTTTGTATCAGTTATTTATTGCTATGTAATAAACCACCCAGGGCTTTCCTATAGCTTAGATGATAAATAATCTGTCCGCAGGGGAGGAGACCTAGGTTCGATCCCTGGGTTGGGAAGATCCCCTGGAGAAGGGAAAGGCTACCCACCCCAGTATTCTTGCCTGGAGAATGTCATGGACAGAGGAGCCTGGCGTGCTACAGTCCACGGGGTTGCAAAGAGTCAGACACGACTAAGTGACTAACACTACTACTTCTACTAAACCACCCAAAACTTGGTGGCTTAAAACAACAGCTATTTTACTTAATCATGCTAACGTGGGCTTGCTGCAGCTGGATGTTCACTTGCCTGACAATTGGTGTTGACTTCTGGCTAGGACTTGCCTCTTAAGGATCTCACTCCCAAGTAGACCAACCCAGGCTTATTTACATGGTGAGCACGAGTTACCAAGAGCTGGGAACAAGGGTGACTGAGGCCTTGTTCAGAACTTGTACAACATCATTTGGTTTATTTTATTGGGTCAAAGGGAGTCACAGGCCACCCTAGATTCAAAGGGTAGGGAAATAGATTTTACCTTCGACCAGAGCAACTGCAAAAAAATTGTGGCCGTGTTGACCCTAAATGTTATGTGATTGAAAACAAAAAAAAAAGGCTACCAAGTGTAACTACATTTTACAATAAAACAAAGCTTTAACCTCAATCTGAATCGCCAATGGAGGAATTTCAGGTATCACTTGACAGGTGTTACAAAAGATACATTTTGGAACTTGCAGTATCTCTTAAACAACACCAAGGGTGTGACTATCATCTCTGTCAGATAAGGTTGTTTCTATCTGTTGTCAACTGGGTATATTTTGCTGGATCTACATTTATTTAAAAAAGAAAAGCAAAATAAAAAAGTTTGGTACATGCAATCAATATTTAGTTTCAAAAGATGTTACTAACCATTTATTAATTTGCTGATTTCTACCATAACTTTCAATTTAATCAAATCTAATTCAATTCTTTCCTCCAAATCTATTTGCTGTGTAAAAATATTATGCTTTTAGAATAAATAATACAAGGAAATAATATGGGTAGATTAATTTAGCTCTTCAGATATGTCATTATATCAAGTACTATCATTCATTTTTATTTATTCATTTATTTTTTGGGCTCCAAAATCACTGCAGATGGTGACTGTAGCCATGAAATTAAAAGACGCTTACTCCTTGGAAGAAAAGTTATGACCAACCTAGATAGCATATTCAAAAGCAGAGACATTACTTTGCCGACTAAGGTCCGTCTAGTCAAGGCTATGGTTTTCCCAGTGGTCATGTATGGATGTGAGAGTTGGACTGTGAAGAAGGCTGAGCACAGAAGAATTGATGCTTTTGAACTGTGGTGTTGGAGAAGACTCTTGAGAGTCCCTTGGAGTGCAAGGAGATCCAACCAGTCCATTCTGAAGGAGATCAGCCCTGGGATTTCTTTGGAAGGAATGATGCTAAAGCTGAAACTCCAGTACTTTGGACACCTCATGTGAAGAGTTGACTCATTGGAAAAGACTTTGATGCTGGGAGGGATTGGGGGCAGGAGGAGAAGGGGACAACAGAGGATGAGATGGCTGGATGGCATCACTGACTCGATGAACGTGAGTCTGAGTGAACTCCAGGAGTTGGTGATGGACAGGGAGGCCTGGCGTGCTGCGATTCATGGGGTCGCAAAGAGTTGGACATGACTGAGCGACTGAACTGATCATTCATTTATTCATAAATACTTGAGTATTTATTTTGTGAATGGCACCTTCTAAACAGTTGTGTTCTAAAGAGTTTTTAATGTGTCTACCATAGGTGTGTGTTGTATCAAGTTTTTTTTTTTTAAATACAAAATCCTCTGTAAAGATGTTCCATATAAGGAATTTTCAGCTATGTCACGATACAATGAGTTCGGGCTATACCTTTTGTAAATAGTTCTAAGATTATAAGCATTGTGAACAAGACGTGTATTAATAAGAAGATAATGAGAAAGTAGGAATAAGATGTTCTTAAGACACCACAATTTTGGGTCATTTAATTTTCAGTACTTCGTTTAGCTCTACTTTTAGATGTACATTAACAGTAAGAAACTGTTTTTTACCTTGAAATTAAATAATAAACTTGGATTTATCTTTGAGATAAAACAGAGCATAGAAAAAACTTAGTACATGTGTATTCAATAGTGCTTAGATTAGATATATGACATTTCTTATTCAATGTCATTAATATATAAGGTGAAGTGAAAACTAAAGTGAAAGTGAAAGCCGCTCAGTTGTGTCTGACTCTGCGACCCCATAGACTATACAGTCCAAGGAATTCTCCAGGCCAGAAAACTGGAGTGGGTAGCCTTTCCCTTCTCAAGGGGATCTTCCCAACCCAGGGATTGAACCCAGGTCTCTCGCATTGCAGGCAGATTCTTAACCAGCTGAGCCACAAGGGAAGCCCAAGAATATTGGAGTGGGTAGCCTATCCCTTCTCCAGCAGATCTTCCCGACCCAGAAATCAAACTGGGGTCTCCTGCAATGCAGATTTTTTACCAACCGAGCTATCAGGGTAGACAGGGCAATGAAAAGTTACCTACATTTTAAACACAGACTAACATTTGCTCTTTTCTATGTAACCTTGAAAAATTAGTTTCACTAAACAATCATTATATCAATTAGCATCAATTTAGATGACTAAAAAAGTTGGAAAAACAACAACCAAAATACATAAAGCTTGGCCTTATTTTTATTTCATCCCACTTAAAAATTAAAACGGAGAAGAATTAAAGCTATATTTCCTTCTTTACAGGATCTCTAAGGTAATTCTGCTTCAAGTTTTAGATTTTAAATGGGTAATTTTGGTATAATTTTATCCAGGGCTTAATTAAGTCTTTGTTGGTAAGTTAGATGTCTAGATAGTCTGCTGGATTCCAACTGTCCAAGGCAGTGCTAGTGCAGTGGATGATACTATTAGGAAAGTACTTACTGAAGATAATGGAGTTATTTTGCTTAAGCCTCTAACTTAACATAATAAAGTGATTGAGATAACAGAATGAATTAAGATCAAGTGACAATTTTATTGGGCTCTTTAACTGTCTATCAAAGGATATTTAAACCATATGTAAGATTCCCTAGAAATCTCAACGCCAGTAACAACCTCATGAAGCTCCATGAAGGCTGGGACATTATGTGTTTTGTTCATAAATGTATTCTTGTAACTAGCAGAATAGGCTCTCAAAAATCAATAGGACATTATTTATTTGTGAATAAATATTATACACACATGTTAAGGGTCTCTGCAGAAGCATACTGAATGGTAAAATAGTTATTTGAAAAGAATGTAGGGAATTTGGGGACTTGGTGGGAAAGATGTTAAATGAAATTTCACTCTTAGAACCAAGATTATGCTTTTTGTATCAGGAGGAATTTTGTCAATGTGATAAGAATAAATTATTAATTCCAAAACCCACCAATTTCAGCTCTTCTTTTTGACTTCATAACTTATAAGGAGAAAAAAAATGAAGCATACAAAGGGATAAAATTGCTATAGATGCACCTTCTATGCACCTTCTATGGGAGAAGCATCAGAGTCAAAAACAAGCAGGTACATGACAATGTAGGGAAAACAAACTGAAAATAAGGTAAAACATTTTAAACTATTCCATTAAAAACTCTTGATTTAGAAGAATTGAAAAGGGATACGTTAGTGATATTTTTAAAAAGAAAACAAACTTCGGCCACTTCCTTTCCCAATTCTTGTGTTTTGTCCCTGCTCGGCAGCTTCTAGGATAGTCCTAGTGATGGAACCAGATGCCATGATCTTAGTTTTCTGCATGTTGAATTTTAAGCCAGCTTTTTCACTCTCTTCTTTCACCTTCATCAAGAGGTACTTTAGTTCCTCTTC
This sequence comes from Ovis aries, assembly GCF_016772045.2. Taxonomy (NCBI): domain Eukaryota; kingdom Metazoa; phylum Chordata; class Mammalia; order Artiodactyla; family Bovidae; genus Ovis; species Ovis aries. Next base: position 45,448,068 of record NC_056071.1, on the reverse strand, counting down.
ACTTTCTGCCATTAGGGTGGTGTCATCTACATATATGAGGTTACTGATATTTCTCCCAGCAGTCTTGACTCCAGCTTGAGCGTCAACCAGCCCAGCATTTCACATGAAGCAGATGTTTTTTTCTGGAACTCCTCTGCTTTCTCCAAGATGCAGCGAAAGTTGGCAATTTGGATCTCTGGTCCCTTTGCCTTTTCGAAACTCAGCTTGTATATCTAGAAGTGTTTGGTTTACATACTTCTGAAGACCAGCTTGAAGAATTTTGAGCATAATCTTGCTAGCATGTGAAATGAGCGCAACTGTATGGTAGTTTGGACATTCTTTGGCACTGCCTTTCTTTGGGACTGGAATGAAAACTGACCTTTCCCAGTCCTGTGGCTATTGCTGCATTTTCCAAATTTTCTGACACATTGAGTGCAGAGCTTTAACAGCATCATCTTTTAGGATTTGAAATAGTTTAGTTGGATTTTGATCACCTCTATTAGCTTTGTTCATAGTAATGCTTTCTAAGCCCCACTTGACTTCATACTCCAGGATGTCCAGCTATAGGTGAGTGATTACACTATTGTGATTATCCGGGTCATTAGGACCTTTTTTGTATAGCTCTTCTGTGAATTCTTGCCACCTCTTCCTAGTCTCTTCTGTTACGTCCTTATCATTTCTATCCTTTATCATGCCCATCTCGCATGATATGCTCCGTTGATATCTCTAATTCTCCTGAAGAGATCTCTAGTCTTCTCCATTCTATTGTTTTCCTCTATTTCTTTGCATTGTTCATTTAAGATAGCCTTCTTATATCTGTGCTATTCTCTGGAACTCTGCATTCGGTTGGGTATGTCTTTCCCTTTTTTCCCTGCTTTTTGCTTTTCTTCTTTCCTCAGGTATGTGTAAAGCCTCCTCACACAACCTCTTTGCCTTTGTGTATTTCTTTTTCTTTGGGATGATTTTGGTCACTGCCTCCTGTACAATATTACAAACCTTCGTTCACAGTTCTTCAGGCACTTTGTCTACCAGATCTAATCCCTTGAAGCCACTTGTCACTTCCACTGTATAGGGGTGTGATTTAGGTCATACCTGAATAGTGGTTTTCCCTACTTTCTTCAATTTAAGCTTGAATTTTGTATTAAGGAGCTCCTGATGTTGGCCACAGTCAACTCCTGGTATTGTTTGACTATGTAGAGTTTTTCCATTTCAGCTGCAAAGTACACATCAATCTGGTTTCGGTACTCACCATCTGGTGATGTCCATGTGTACAGTCATCTCTTGTGTTGTTGGAAGAGGGTGTTTGCTATGACAAGCGTGTTCTATTAAATGTGTTCTGTTAGCCTTTGCCCTACTTTATTTTGTACTCCAAGGCCAAATTGGCTGTTATTCCGGGTATCTCTTGACTTCCTACTTTTGCATTCCAATTCCCTATGATGCAAAGGACGTCTTTTTTTGGTGTTAGGTCTAGGTGTTGTAGGGCTTCCTAGAATTGGTGAACTTAAGCTTCTTTGGCATCAGTGGTTGGGACACAGACTTGGATTACTATGATGTTGAATGGTTTGTCTTGGAAACGAAACCAAGATCATGCTGTTGTTTTTGAGACTGCATGCAGGTACTGTATTTTGGACAGTTTTGGTTGACTATGAGGGTGTCTCCATTTCTTCTAAGGGATTCTTGCCTGAAATAATAGGTATTGTGGTCATCTGAATTAAATTCACCCATGCCTATCCACTTTAGTTCACTGATCCCTAAAATGAAACTATTGCCATCTCCTGCTTGACTATGTCCAATTTACCTTGATTCATGGACTGAACATTCCAGGTTCCTATGCAATATTTTTTTTACAGCATCGGACTTTACTTTCACCACCAGACACATTCACATCTGAGCGTCGTTCCTGCTTTGGTCCAAATGCTACATTCTTCCTGGAGTTATTAGTAACTACCCTCCCCACTCTTCCCCAGAAGCGTATTGGACACCTTCCATCCTGGGGGGCTCATCTTCTGATGTAATATCTTTTTGCCTTTATATACTGTTCATGGGGTTTTCCAGGCAAGAATATTGAAGTGGGTTGCCATTTTCTTCTCCAGCGGACCACATTTAGTCAGAACTCTTTACTATGATCCATCTGTCTTGGGTGTCCTTGCACAGCATGGCTCACAGATTCATTGTTACATAAGGGCCTTCACCATGACAAGGCCATGATCCATGAAGGGGAAGGACACAGAAGACCTTTATTTCTTTTAGATGAAAGACTACTGATTACATCACTCTTCTATTTAAAATATAATAGTTTCACTATTTTTAGAGTATCTTTTGTTAAAAATTAAGGATAAGTCATTTTCTTTTCAGTACTGTTTTAAAAACTTCAATTATATTCCCCTAAAAGTTTTTTTTCCCCCCATGAAGAAATTGATCCTTGGTTTCAAGATAAGGATACAGTAAATTAAAGTTTGAAGTAAATCTAATTCATGATATTAGATAGCTAGACAGTCACTGCTTCTGTCAGTTTAAAATCGTATGTTACAATACTTAGATATTTTATATAGTCTAATTTTAATATGAATGAGAAAAATCAATCTTTCTAAAATATCAAAATTGAGCTAAGCAATATAATCATGAAAAAGAAGATTTCTCTGAAAAGTTTATGATGCATACTGGTCATAAGACATACACTATTTACTTACAGTTGCCATGAGAACATATTAAAGGAAAATGTTTATAAAGATTTATACTAATACATATATAAAAGAATAAAAGAGGTTTATATTTTCATCTATCTCAAAAGAGTATCTATCCCAACCATATAGACATTTTTTGGGTAATTTATGGATAAGGAATTCTGAATGCCTTCAAAGAGAGCATTTATAAGTTTCATTTCTTCCTGATTTTTGATTTTTATATGCCATTTGTAAATATAATTACTATTCTTTAATATCTATTCACTTCACAGCTAATACTTTCAAGCACCAGAGAAGACAAAATTAAATTGCATGTATCTTTCTTTTATGTGTTAAAGTGTTAACATTAAGGATGAATGAACTTTATTCTCAGTATCTAGATTAGTCACTAGTGGCAAGTTAGTGACTTATATGCAGAGTACACCATGTGAAATGCCAGACTGGATGAATCACAAGTTAGAATCAAGATTGCTGGAAGAAATATCAACAACCTCAGATATGCAGATGATACCACTCTAATGGTAAAAAGTGTAAAGGAACTAAAGAGCCTTTTGATGAGGGTGAAAGAGGAGAATGAAAAAGCTGGCTTGAAATTCAACATTCAAAACACGAAGACCATGTCATCTGGTCCCATCACATCAAGGCAAACAGAAGGGGAAAAAGTAGAAGTATTTTTTGGGCTGCAGACCGTGGCCATGAAATTAAAAGACACTTGCTCCTTGGAATGAAAGCTATGGCAAACCTAAACAGCATACTAAAAAGCAGAGACATCACTTTGCTGACAAAGGTCTGTATAGTTGAAAGTATGGTTTTTCCAGTAGTCATGTATGGATGTGAGAGTTGAACCATAAAAAAGCTGAAGGCTAAAGAATTGATGCTTTTGAACTGTGGTGCTGGAGAAGACTCTTGAGAGTCCCTTGGACTGCAAGGAGATCCAACCAGTCAATCCTAAAGGAAATCAACCCTGAATATTCACTGGAAGACCTGTTGCTGAAGCTGATGCTTCAATACTTCAGTCACCTGATAGGGAGAGCTGACTCACTGGAAAAGACTCTGATGCTGGAAAAGACTGAAGGAAGAGGAAGAGGGAGGCAGGGAATGAGATGGTTAGATAGCATCATTGACTCAATGGACGTTAATTTGAGCAAACTCTGGAAGGTAGTGGAGAACAGAGGAGCCTGGTATGCTACATAATCTAGGGGGTCTCAAAAAGTTGGACACCACTTATTGACTGAACAACATCAATAAGTTAGTTACACAGACACACATCCACTCTTTCGAGCTGTGTCTGTGTGTCTGTTTGTCTGTGACTGTGTGTGCTTAGTTGCTCAGTCATGTCTAACTCTTTGGTATCCCATGGACTGTAGCCCGCAAGGCTCCTCTGCCCATATAATTCTCCAGGTAAGAATACTGGAGTGGGTTGCCAGTTGCCACTCCAGGGGATCTTCCCCACCCATAGATCTAACCTACGTCTCTTGTATCTGCTGCATTGGCAGGTGGATTCCAGGTGGTGCTAGTGGTTAAAGCATCTGGCTGCCAGTGCAGGAGACCATAAGAGAAGTGGGTTTGATCCCTGGGTTGGGAAGATCCCTGGTGGAGGAAGCAAGCTGACAGAATACTATTAAATTGTAACAGGGACTGAGTTACAAAGATCTGAAATGTGAATTACTCTTATGTTCAAATTTGCTTACAGTGAGTAATTCATTCACTGAGGTGGATTTTTTTTTTTTACATAATTTTCTTTAGACTTACCATATTTGTAGTGTTAACAATACATACAGGTTTTTATATTCTAGAAACTACCTTGAATTTGTCACAAATAACAACAAATAAGGCTTCATATATTTATAATGATTATGATTTACAGAGTATTAGAGGGAAATGTGGGCTTCCCAGGTGGTGCTAGTGGTAAAGAACCCACCTACCAATGCAGGGGACATAAAGAGACGTGGGTTTGATCCCTGGATCAGGAAGATCCCCTGGAAGAAGGCATGGCAACCCACTCCAGTATTCTTGCCTGGAGAATCCTGCTGACAGAGGAGTCTGACAGGTTACATTCCATAGGATCGCAAAGAGTCAGAAGGACTGACTTGACTTAGCATACATGCATGCAGAGGGAAATTTGTATGGTCAGTAAAAACTATTCTCTTAATTGGTAGAGCAATTCCCATCTAGTTGTGAAGAGCTGAGCCTTAAACCTGCCTTCTGATAAAATCCTAAAGGTTTTTCTAACAGTCTATAAGGTATCATACATGAAAAGTATCATTTGTTATTTTTCCTTAAACTAGGTTTGGGTAATACAGTAATGTTTATAGCTTCTCGTGTGTGTTTTGTTACTTAAATTTAGTGGAATTACTTCTTTGAGTAAATAATCCGGCTGGTATTAATGAATAATTGCTGTAAATCTTTGCTAGTAGCCTGGCATCATCATGTGCCTTGTAAAACAAAATAATTATAAAAATTTCTTCTACATCTGCTCTCTGCCCCATATATCTGGACTTTTAAATATTCACCCACCAGCTCGGTTCAGACAGTTCTTCCCAATACTATCAGCTCAGGAACTGATCTGCTGTTTGCCCAGTAGAGGAGTTACATATTGCCTTTTGAAGAATGACACCTCAGACCACAGCCTTGACATCTGGCCTATTTTTGAATGGCTTCAGATTTAGCTCTTAAGAATAATCTATATCATCCGGAATGACTTTGGGCATTCTGACTTTTAGCACTAAACTCCACAGAAAGAGTTTAATTAGGTGGGAAAGTTATATAATTTAAACTGCTATCATTCTAAAGACATTCTCAAGGGTATTTCTGCTCTTCCCAGAGAAGATTCCTTAGAAGCCTTTTCCTTCTTTTGCTCTTCAGTTACTGGAAGCCAGTTTTGATGAGTTTTATATCTGCCATCTGACAGCACTGTTCTCAAACACTAGTTTTTCTCCTAAGTTTATAAGTTAGGGTTACACAAAAAGAAAATGAAATTCATTTTTAGTGCTGAACTAAAGACATTCTATTAATGGCACTGTGTTGTTCCTATCTCTTGGGAAGAAAATCTTAAAATATCGACTACTTCTTTACCCTGCACTTCTTTACCCTCGTCAGTCACCAAATTACATTGTTTTCCTCTATGGTGTTCCTGGTATGAATTCCTTCCTCCTGGTCTCACTGCTACCAGCCCACATCAGCATATCAGTTCTCTATACTATTAAATTATAGTGCTTCTTGGCTGGTACTCCTATCTCTAAAACCAACCTGCTGCAATTAATCTTCTACAATACTAAGCGGGACTGATGTTCTAAAATGCTATTTCCATCACGTAACCTTTGCTACTTTCAAAACTCTTCAGTGGTTTCTTATTCCCTATCACCTGAAATCTAAATGCCTTTGCATACTTTTGAAGGCTCTCAGTAGTTCAGCCCTGCCTCGCCCATGTGACGTCATCCCACTGGAACCTCCGCTCCTGCGGGGCTGACCTTTGGACTGGCTCCTCTCCAGTACTCAACTCACACTTGTACTTTTGCTTCATTTACGCTCTTTCTCTCCTCTTTTATCCTTTCTTCCTTCCTCTCTGCTTCTGTGTCTCCCACTCATTCTACAGGTCTTCCTTTTCTCTGTATTATCTGCACTGAACAATTAACAAGCTCTTCCAAGCTCTTCAATACCAGTCAATGAAATAATAAAAAAGGGAAATAAATATATAAATATGTTATTAGCTTTATATACAGATGAAAGATGGCAGATACCCTCACAATTTCACTTTGGAATCTGTGCCCTCTCTAAGGCATTTAGCTGTAAGGGCTTCTGTCATGGCTCAGTGGCAAAGAATCCAGCTGCCAAGCTGGTTCAATCCCTGGGTCGGGAAGATCCACTGGAGAAGGAAATGGCAACCCACTCTAGTATTCCTGCCTGTGAAATCCCAAGGACAGAGGAGCCTGGTGGGCTATAGTCTGTGGGGTGACAAAAGAGCCAGACGCAACTTAGCAACTAAACAACAACAACATATTCATTGCAGCAGCATTTGGAAACAACTTAAAACCAATGCTCTAAATGTCTTGTGGGCAAGAGCTGTATAGCATACTGTTCGTTTATTCCACCAAATCTGAGTGCTAAATACAGAAAACAAATTCTTTGTGAGGTGTCTTTCTCTATATCTTATAATAACGTGTGCTCAGTTGCTCAGCTGTGTTCATGGAATTTTCCAGGCAAGAATACTGGTGTGGGTTGCCATTTCCTACTCCAGGGGCTCTTCCCCACCCAGGGACTGAACCATGTCTTTTGTATCTTCTCCCCTGGCAGGCTGATTCTTTACCACTGTGCCGCCTGGGAAGCCCATATCATGCCAGTAGCAGAGATGAAAATAAAATTCAAACTCATTGATTCCTCCCTATTACTGGTCTGTATTTCTCACTCAAATCCCATATCTTTACTTTACAAGAAAAGATAAAATAATTTAAATTTCCTACGGTAGTCTGACTAACAAGAAACACAGGAAACTATTTGCATTAATGCCTACAAGGAAATGGCTAGAAGAAAAAGCATTACCAGATATAAAGAAACAAATTGGAAGAATTAATCTTACTCATAATTGTTATCTTCTCCGAAAGTCCCCATAGGCAGTGTGCTTCTAATGTTATGTGCCTGAGTGCATGCTCAGCTCAGGAGCTAAGTCGTGTCCGACTCTTTGTGACCCCATGGATGCTAGGCTGCCAGGCTCCTCTGTCCATGGGATTTCCCAGGCAAGAACACTAGAGTGGGCTGCCATTTCCTTCTCCAGGGGAATGTTCCCAACCCAGGGACTGAACCCATGTCTCCTGCATTAGCAGGCAGATTTTTTACCACTGAGTCACTAGGGAAGCCTCTACTGATATGTTACATACGCTCAAAGACTTAAATCCTTCATATGTACCTGTCAAAAGTGCACTATTTTGACATGCTTACTGAGAACAGAGGATAACTTACTATCCTCAAAGCAAGCTAACGCCTGTCTAAACTTTCTCTCTCAATCTGAACTACTGTAGGATGGCTCCTTGATGGAAAGCATTCTCTGCCTTATCCAACATCATTCTGCTCTATTACATGCCAGTGTCTCTGAAGGCTATAAAAAGAGCCATATTCACAAAGTATAGATATTTTGAATAAAAAGATTCTCAGTCCTTTATCTGAAAATCTAGCTATCACTACATATGCTGGGCTTCCCTCATAGCTCGGTCAGTAAAGAATCCGCCTGCAATGCAGGAGACCTGGGTTTGATTCTTAGGTTGGGGAAGATCCCCTGGAGAAGGAAATGGCAACCCACCCCAGTATTCTTGCGTGGAGAATCCCATGGACAGAGAAGCCTGGCAGGCTGCAGTCTATGGGTCGCATGAGTTAGACACGACTTAGTGACTAAACCTCCACCACCACATGTACTTACGCTTGTGCCTGGTTACTCAGTTCTGTCTAACTGCAGCCTGCCAGGTCTGCAGGCACCTGGTCTGCAGCCTGCCAGGGTCCTCTGTCCATGGAAGTTTCCAGGCAATGATACAAGAGGGGGTGCCATTTTCTACTCCAGGGAATCTTCCCAACCCAGGGATCGAACCTGCATCTCGTGTCTCTAGCATTTGCAGGTGGATTCTTTACCACAGTGTCACCTGGAAAGCCTTGTATACTCTTATATGTAGCTTTTAAACAATTTAGGTTATTATTATAATAGAAGGTATTAACATGTGTTTTATAATTAGAGGGCAAGATGAAGTATTACCTGTATACTATAAAAAAAACCCTACTACCATATTTCTCTTTTTGATACAACTGAAGAAATTTAAAATCTGCTGCTATTCCTCAATGGCATCTCTACAAATGACCTAACTATATTCTTAATTAACAGAAACCTTTTCTAACAATTCTAAATACTTTTAAATTCAACAATTTGACTTCTAGGAATTTGTGTCTCCAACAATAACTACAGATATGTGCAAACATTTAGATGCAAGTAGGCTCACTGCAGCAGTACTTTAAAACTAGTAACAATAGATTTAAAACATTATGTATTATGTATAATGATATAGAAAGTTAATCATGACATATCAAGTGAATCAGGAAATCTGTATGTACTATATTAAAACATTTTTTAAAAATTTGAAGTTGTTTAGTAATATTTTAAGTGAAGTGAAGTGAATCGAAGTCCCTCAGTCGTGTCCGACTCTTTGCGACCGCATGGACTGTAGACAACCAGGCTTCTCTGTCCATGGAATTTTCCAGGCAAGAATACTGGAGTGGGTTGCCGTTAGTGTATATTAGTTTAGTAATTTCCATATATATATATATATATCATGGTTATAAAGCATTTAAAAATATTTGACCTAAAACAATATCATGTAACATTTCTCTTGATAAAAATGACACATGTACTTAACTACTAATGAATAAGGGCTCATTAAAAAGAAAAAAAAATGCAACCTGTCTCTATTTCCAGTCTTATTTTTTGTTGAGCTGTCCACAGGTTTGAGGCTCCAATAAGGCTGACAGACAGCTTATGAGGCTTAAAAGTTACCTGTGGCTATAAACTAGTTTTACTCAGTATGTGTATTTTGCAGGTTTAAAAGTTTTACTTCTTATTAGCTAGACACTTCCCAGAAAAATAAATGAAGGGGACATAAGGTACACAAAGATGGAATAACTACTATTTCACTGTTTTTTAATGTCATAAATCAAGGTCATACAATTTTGCCAATTAAGTTTTTACAATATTTAAAAATATTATTTGAACTGAAGGAGACTTTTTTACATAGTCAAGGCTTCCTCAGGTACTTTCCTTTAATCTCTCACACCCAAATGAGGCCAATCCAGCAACTAAGAGCTCAAACCTCTCATTGTGTTTTGATCCTGTTTGTTCTATCCTTGCAGGATATTTGCTTTGGAAGAGGAGATTTATAGCTGAAGAACTATGACTTAAACAGCTTATTTGCTAAGATAAACCAACCTGCATTAGTATTAAGGTTAAAAAAAAACTATTACCTACTGGACTGCTAATTAATAAAAACAACCCTTTCTTTAAAAGGAAAAAAGAAGTACACAGAGATCAAGTTTATAAATAATTCTAATGCTTTTTCTAGACAGATAATCACAAGTAATAATTTTAAAAAATCCTCCAATAAACAACATAATAAACCTGAATCATAAAAGAAAAAAAAAGTCTTTGTTAAAAAAAAAATAAAAACAAAGTTTTAAACAGAAAAATGTTCATGGTACATATAATAAAAAGCTTATTTACTACCCAAAGGGTTCTTACAAATCAATAAAAAGTGATTAACAGTTCAGTACAAAAATAGGAAAAGGTCATGAACAACAGTTAACATAAAAAGAAAATTAAACTGCAATAAATATTAAAAATTGTTTAACTTTATTCATAATTAATAGAAGACATATTAAAATGAGATATTTTTCATCTTTCAGAGTGGAAGGCTAAAAACTTTGATAATACTAAATAGTATATTAAATACACTATTTCAATACTAAATAGCTTAGGGAATAAGCATTCTCACAGATTATTAGTTGCTGACGTAACTTTTTAACAGAACAATTTGGCAACATTTAGAATTAAAAGGGGACAAAGGGGCGAAAGAGGATGAGATGGTTGGATGGCATCACCAACTTGACAGACATGAGTTTGAGCAAGCTCTGGGAGCTGGTGATGAACAGGGAAGCCTGGCGTGCTGCAGTCCATGGGGTCGTAAAGAGCTGGACATGACTGAGCGACTGAACTGACTGACTGAGTTAAAAAGACACATTTTTTAACCTTAAAATTTGGATTTCTAGAAATTTATCCTATAAATCTAGCTAAAGGACTATACAGAAATATGCTTGAGGAAGGCTGTTCACTTGTAGCATAGTTTGTAACAGCATATTTTAAAAACTCAAGTAAGCAAATTCAAATTATTTTCTTACAGAAATTGCACCCTAGTCTACAAAAGACATATGTATACAGTAATTTTTTTTTAAGCCTCAAAGTATTATTTCACAATGTTCTGTATTGGCTGGGAATTAGCAGTTAATGTTTCTAATTTTGGAAAATCTGTAAGGAAGCTGATAATACTTTGGAGACTGAAAATTCAAAGTTAATTTTTTTTTAGTACTATTAAGATACACACATTTGCCTTTTTCTTGGACACATCAGTATACATCTTTCTTCATGGGTAGGCAAAATGCTTTGCTTAAAACAGGGATCATGTTCACACAATTGCAGTGGAGAAGATCAAAACAACTTAAATATGGGCTCCAGTGAGAACTTGATGCTCTAAAATAATCTGAATTGTTTCTAGCTTCTCTTTTAGTAGCTCAACCCTCAAAAACTAGCTGGAGCCTGTAATAAAATGACATCGTTTCCAGGGAAAACCACAGAACCCTGTTTCAAAAAAATCCCTTAGGTGTGGCATTTGACTTTTTCTTTTTACTTAACTCAACTAATAGGTGGTTATGCATCTCAGTAAACAAAAACTTCACTGACTTGTAAGACTGCAGAAAAAAATGAACAACAATGGAATAAAGTTTTAGGAAAATGTTGAAACAAGGAAAGCTCCCACTTGTGACAAATCCTTCTTTATAAACCCAGCCTAGTCCACTAGGTTACCACATCATCTGATATTATAAAGTAGTCTATATACAACTATCCTGACCAGAGGCCTGACATAAATTTAGCTTGGAGAAGCTAACATTTAATGAAGTTATAAAACTTCTATTTAAAAATATTTATCACATTTTTGTGATTCTTTTATCCCTAAAATTTAAACACCTTTGTCTATGATGCCATAATCTCTTAGAAATACTACTATTAAAGAAGTCAGTAACAACAGTTACTTTTTCCCACTGATCCTTCCAATCACCGAGGGATAGTCAATACACCATCATAGAGGAAGGAGTGTAATCTTTCCTTTAAATTTCAATAACTGATATTATGGGCACAAACATAATGCAAAGTCTTCACTGGGTAACCTTTTGTTAATTTATCAATTTCAATTTTTTTCTTATACAAAAGGATGCTTTATTTATAATTCTTTAATGTGCAATTTGAAAACTGAGAAAGCTCCGAAAAACCGAAGTATTTTTATGTTTGTTGTAACTCTTGTAACAGCAAAACCTGAACGAGGGTGATAATTCATATATTTCACTGCAGAAATATTCATGCTCGATTACAGTATGTTCCTCTACAACAATTGAAGATATTAACTAATAAAGAGAATATACATCATATTACCTTTATGAAATTTGAAAAATTCTAAATTCTGAAACACTAATAGCCCCCAAGTGGGGTTAAATGAAGGGTGCGGATCTGATTAGATTCTGTTTTGTTATTTCTTTAGTAGGTGAATATAGTACATATGCTATAGCATATTCAATATTTAAAAATAAAAATTCGAGAAAGTAAATTTTAGACCTTTTTTTGTGTGGCACTCTGTAACAGGTGACCAAGACCACTAGCAACATAACCCACAAAATTAATGAAACATATATGCTTTCACAACCATGAAACCTCCCCTAATTGATCCAAGTCTGATAGAGTAGTCTCCTTAGGTTTCCCTGAGTACCTCAAACTACCTCTTTAGAGCTGTTTACCTGTCAATATCCTTTGCTAGATTGTAAGCTCAGTGATGGCTAGTATTGCTGTCTTTAATTTTATCTACCAGTGATGCTCAGTGTCTACCTCAGTGCTTGGTGAATCATACATACTTGATTAAAATAATAATTGAATTGAAAAGAGGAGAAAAGTTTCAGAGAATTTTCTAAAGACCTCCACATGGTTTACTGGAAGTCTCTCAGTCGTGTCCAACTCTTTGTGACCCCATGGACTATATACAGTCCATGGAATTCTCTAGGCCAGAATACCAGAGTGGGTAGCCTTTCCCTTTTCCAGGAGATCTTTCCAACCCAGGGATTGAACCCAGGTCTCCTGCACTGCAGGAGGATTCTTTACCAACTGAGCTATCAGGGAAGCCCCCACATAGTTGAAGGTACTTAGAAACGGGCAGGCACTCCTCTCATTCAACTTCTAGCTTGTGTGTGTGTTTAGTCGCTCAGTCATGTCCAACTCTTTGTGACCCCATGAACTGTAGCCAGCCACGCTTCTCTGTCCAAGGAATTCTCCAGGCAAGAACACTGGAGTGGGTTGCCAGTTCCTGCTCTAGGAGATCTTCCTGACCCAGAGAATGAACTTGAGTCTCCTGCATTGGCAGGCAGATTCTTTGCCATTGCGCCACCTGGGAAGCCCAACTTTTATCTTATCATTATTTAATAGCTCTTTTTTTTAATCTTATTTTACCAAAATATTTTAACAGCTATCCATTCACTGACATTTCTATTGTAGGACAATCATGTTTATTATTATTTCAATTTATTTTTCGGTAATCTTTCATGTTAATGATTACAACTATTTGTCTTTTTAAGTTAAATATTTTAAATACTTATATTTGGTAACTTAAATTTTTGCTGAATCTTCACTGCTATTGACATTTGTTTTTAAACTGTGTACAATTATTAATAGCATCAATATCAACAATGAACAGATCTGAAGTCCTAATAATACTGCTACACTTCAGTATATCGTCAAATAACAATAACTGGTTTTCTATATTCACCACAGCAGAGCATTCCCCTTTCCCATTATTTTATTTTTCTCATTTTTATCGGTAGGACTGGCTTCAATCTTGACTCAGATTCTCTGTATTCACTTACATTTCAAAGAGATAAAAATCTAACTCTTCCTCCCTTGTTTCTTATACTACCTAGTGGCACTCTGAAGTTTAAAATTCCGATTTCTAAAATAAGTAGGAACTGGGAGCACCACAGACAGATCGAGCTAACTGCCCAGTTCGTGATCTTTTATGTTTCTGAATATGCATGATTCCTGGTACTTAATTTTGGCTCAGGCTTTGATTTCTTTAGAAGTTTTGACCTTGCCATGACCTTTGGTTTCTTTAAATAGGATTCTGTACATTTTCAGAGGATTGAGATGATTTCCTAAGGTCAGAGTGTGGTTGGGCATTTTACCACTGCTCATGAAGCAATATGAGCAACTGAATGTCATGGACACCACCAATTCTTAGCACCCTCAGTTCAGTTCAGTCGCTCAGTTGTTTCCGACTCTTTGCGACCCCATGAATTGCAGCACACCAGGCCTCCCGGTCCATCACCAGCTCCTGGAGTTCATTCAAACTCATGTCCATCAAGTTGGTGATGCCATCCAGCCATTTCATCCACTGTCATCCCCTACTTCTCCCGCCCCCAATCCCTCCCAGCATCAGTTTTCCAATGAGTCAACTCTTCGCATGAGGTGGCCAAAGTATTGAAGCTTCAGCATTAGTCCTTCCAATAAACACCCAGGACCGATCTCCTCTAGGATGGACTGGCTGGATCTCCTTGCAGTCCAAGGGACTCTCAAACATCTTCTCCAACATCACAGTTCAAAAGCATCAATTCTTTGGTACTCAGCTTTCTTCATAGCCCAACTCTCACATCCATACATGACCACTGGAAAAACCATAGCCTTGACTAGATGGACCTTTGTTGGCAAAGTAATGTCTCTGGTTTTCAATATACTATCTAGGCTAGTCATAACTTTCCTTCCAAGGGGTAAGCATCTCCTAATTTCATGGCTGCAATCACCATCTGCAGTGATTTTGGAGCCCCCCAAAATAAAGTCTGATACTGTTTCCACTGTTTCCCCGTCTATTTGCCATGAAGTGATGGGACCGGATGCCATGATCTTCATTTTCTGAATATTGAGCTTTAAGCCAACTTTTTCACTCTCCTCTTTCACTTTCATCAAGAGGCTTTTTAGTTCCTCTTCACTTTCTGCCATAAGGGTGGTATCATCTGCATATCTGAAGTTATTGATATTTCTCCCGGTAATCTTGATTCCAGCTTGTGCTTCTTCCAGCCCAGCATTTCTCATGATGTACTCTGCGTATAAGTTAAATAAGCAGGGTGACAACATACAGCCTTGACATACTCCTTTTCCTATTTGGAACCAGTCTGTTGTTTCATGTCCAGTTCTAACTGTTGCTTCCTGACCTGCATATAGGTTTCTCAAGAGGCAGGTCAGGTGGTCTGTATTCCCATCTCTTTCAGAATTTTCCACAGTTTATTGTGATCCACACAGTCAAAGGCTTTGGCATAGTCAATAAAGCAGAAATAGATGTTTTTCTGGAACTCTCTTGCTTTTTTGATGATCCAGAGGATGTTGGCAATTTGATCTCTGGTTCCTCTGCCGTTTCAAAACCAGCTTGAACATCTGGAAGTTCACGGTTCACGTATTGCTGAAGCCTGGCTTGGAGAATTTTGAGCATTACTTTACTAGAGTGTGAGATGAGTACAACTGTGCGGTAGTTTGAGCATTCTTTGGCATTGCCTTTCTTTGGGATTGGAATGAAAACTGACCTTTTCCAGTCCTGTGGCCACTGCTGAGTTTTCCAAATTTGCTGGCATATTGAGTGCAGCATTTTCATAGCATCATCTTTCAGGATTTGAAATAGCTCCACTGGAATTCCATCACCTCCACTAGCTTTGTTCGTAGTGATGCTTTCTAAGGTCCACTTGACTTCACATTCCAGGATGTCTGGCTCTAGGTGAGTGATCACACCATCATGATTATCTTAGCTCCCTAAGGCCCAATAAAAATAACTTAACCTTCTGAAAACTTTGAGGAAGGTGGCTTCTGACATGGCTTCCAATGAGGCTTGCCTTCTGGTATTTACACCACTGTGTAATGCCCTCCCCATTGGTGGGGACTGGACCCAAGGATTTGGTACTAATGAACAGAACATGGCAAAAGTGATGGAATGCCACCTCTAAGACTGCTAGAAAAGGCTGTGACTTCCATTCTGCTAGGGTACTCTCTGTCTTCCTTGGCCATTCCAGTGAAGCCAGCTGCCAAGTTCTGAGATGCTACACGGAGAGACCCACATAGCAAGGAACTAAAGAAAGCCTGAGGCCTTGAGTGTGAGAAGAACTGAGTAGCTTTAGTTTAACAGCTTGTGAGATCTGAATGCTGACAACAACCATGTGGGTCACCTAGAGAGCAGATCCTTCCCAGTCAGGCTGTGAGATTACTGCAGCTTGCGACACGCCTGGAACCACAGGACTCAGCTAAGCTTTACTGAGATCCTTTATTCAAAGAAATGAAAATAATAATGAAAGTGAAAAGAAAGTGTTAGTTGCTCAATCATGTCTGACTCTTTGAGACCCTATGGACTGTATGTAGCCTGCCAGGCTTCTCTGTCCATGGAATTTTCCAGGTAAGAATACTGGAATGGATTGCCATTCCCTTCTCCAGGGGATCTTCCCAATCCAAGGATCAAACCAGGCCTCCCACATTTCAGTTAGATTCTTTACCATCTGAGCCACATGGAAGCCCAGGGAAATAATAATAGTTTTAAGCTATTAAGTTTTGGAGTAATTTGTTAGAAGAAGATAAGTAGGCTAATATAAAACCTCACAAGCAAAATATTTTTGTCTTATAAAATATAACAAAATTATGGTTTCAAATAATGTACCTAGCTGGTTAATATGTATCTTTTTAAAAAGGCACAGAGTGTGTAAGATCTTTTATTTATTTATTTTTATTTTTTGGCCCCACCACATGGCTTGCAGGATCCTAGTTCCTCATCCATGGATGGAACCTGTGCAGTGGAATTGTGTAGTCCTAACCACTGGACACCCAAGATATTCCTCGGTTAACATGTATTCATTATATCTTTTAATATGATGCAAGTACATTATTAGCAGGAAATAAATATATATAGCAAGGAAGAGTTCTGGAACAAAATAGTGACACATATGTATAAACGATATAATTTTAAGACCTAAAGTGATTCTTGGCAAGATGGTTCAATGAAAATTTTTGGATAAAAATGATATATTCTATGGGAAGGAAAAATATACCAACTAAATAATGTTCTTAGGTTATATCTGTTATTGTAGACATCAATCATGTCACAGAATGTTATCTGGTCTCCTCATATAGCCTAATGGTAAGATTATCATGCAAGAAAACTGCAGGTTATCCTCTTTTCATTAGAATTTTAAACTCTAAATATAAGTGACCACTTAATATTTAAGGGACATAAATGTCATATATTTTCTTAAATGGAGTGTGCACGCATGCTCAGTTGTGTCCAATTCCTTGCAACCCATGGACTGTAGTCCACCAGGCTCCTCTGTCCCTGGAATTTTCCAGGCAAGAATACTGGGGCAGGTTGCCATTTCCTACTCCAGGGGATCTTCCCAACCCAGGGCTTGAACCTGCATCTCTGTGTCTCCTGCACTGACAGGCAGATTCTTTACCAACTGGACCACCTGGGAAGCCCTTCTTAAATGGACTAACAATTCTGAAGGATTATCTGTCAATAAATGAAAGCCCCTTCCTTGAGAAATTAAGATCCCAAGAAGGACAGCTATTAGGATATCCTGCATACTACTCAAACTCTTAGAAACGTCCTTCTCTTTCATCTCTGTTCTTCCTCTGGTTTTCTCAATCTCAACGAAAGGTATTTCTGTCTATCAGGTTGCTCAAGACAAAAGTTTGGGCATTCTCCAAAACACTCCACATCATTATACAGGAAGTTTATTGCTCGGATTTCATGTACATCTCAAGTTCCCACCGTCTCCATCTCCAATGAGACTCCCCTGGTCCAAGTCATCACAGTGTCTCATGACTGCTGTTTCTTTCTAGTGAGTCTCTCTACGTCTTTTCTTGTTCAAATTCATCCTCCACAGAGCATTCAGGGTTAATCTTTTAAATATGCAAATAAGAACATGTACTTTTATTAAAATTGATCAACAAATTCTACCGTTTAAGCTAAAAAACGGAAACTAACAGACAAAAACCTTGATGAGGGCTACAAGGTTCCTCAAGATCTGACTGTACAAGACTACTCCATCCTTCTTTTTTGTTTCAAGCTGCCCTCTGGCCACAAAGATCTTTCTTCAGTTTCTCCCATGCACCAATTTCTTTGCTTTGGCTTACACACAGAAGGGTTTCCCCCGGCTAATTCTTATTTATACTTTCGGCCTCAGCTTAGTAAAACCATCCTCCCTTTAACACAAATCTGAATTAGATCTGTTTTATTCTCTTACAGTTTGTAGAGAATTTTCCCTCATCATATTAAGTACAAATTATAGTAATACACTTATTTGTATGCATATTTACTATTTATCTCTTCTGAAAGAAGGTTTGCTTTATGAACTCAATGTACAGTTTGTCTTCATTCACCCATGCCTGACACTATGTGTTTTTAAAATATTTGTAGAATAAAAACATGAATAAAATTGTTCAAGATTGTGCTTATTATTATTGGTGAAATATTTAATTATGGCCTTTCATCCATTAAGGAACTTTCTCTTTTATCTTTTTATTTATAATAAAATACATTGATTTCTGAGAAGTGAAAAAATTCTAATATTTATATTGACATGACTATTCACTTCCTCAATCAGTTCAACTGTAATGATTTATACTTACTTTTTCACTTTACAGTAATTAGGACATCTATATCAACTAATTATGAATACAAATAATCACTGTCTAGTAGTCAAAAGGGCTACTTCTGAAAGTGACAAAATTGGTCAGGAAAAGAGTATCAAAGCTATGTTTTATCATGAAAGTACAGTTTCTTTAAAGAATTGGACAACTGAATGGGTTAGTTATTTAAGACAACAAAATTTTAACAAGTAATGAAGCATTACAGGAACTATTATTACTATTATTTTTTAATTTGGCTGCACTGGCTCTCAGTTGCAGCATGCAGGATCTAGTTCCCTGACCAGGAATTGAACTTATACCCCCTGCTTTTGGAGTGTGAAGTCTTAGCCACTGGGCCACAAGGGAAGTCCCAGGAGCAAGACAACATGATTATAAAGGAACTTTTTTGATGCATTCATTTTATTCCCAGTTTTATAACACAGTTATTTAATCAATGTAGAATTTACTGTGTTAAATTGTATTTAAATGTATTTAAAATTTTTAATGCATTAAAAAAATGCATTTTTGGATCTTCCCTGTGGCCAAGAATTCACCTGCAATGCATGAGACCTGGGTTTGATCCCTGGGTTGGGAAGATCCCCTGGAGGAGGAAATGGAAACCCACTCCAGTCCATTCTTGGAAATCCCATGGACAGAGGAGCCTAGTGGGCTAAGACTGTGGGGTCGCAAAGAATCAGACACAACTGAGTGACTAACACACTTTCAATGCATTGTTGCCATCTATTATAACATGATAATAGAATATGTATGAAACCAATATAAAATTCAATGACTAAAGATAAAAATTTTATTAACAGGTGCCAGTTTCATTCCCTAAATAAGAAATATGATTCATTAACCTGGTTAAAGATCACTAACATGTAGCTTTTCAGAATAATTACTTAAAATGTATTCCCATGATATAAACATTTTGTTTTACTATTAACTGGATTTATTATTCAAAAACTTATAATCAGTGCTACAACCAATTTATACCATACAATAAATGATGTATATTGTTAAAATCAAATGTTCTCAGAGTCAGTCTCATCAAAACATACCTTTCTGATTCATGCATTCACTGACAGTTTGCTTACAATTGCTTCATAGAGATAGGAATATGTACATTACAAGATTTTATTGATTTATTATAGAATATACTTAGCATACTCAGTAGACTGAAAAAGCTAGCTATGGGGCTAGTATCATGTAACAGCAAATTGCAGAGTATTTTAGAGGAAAATTAGTGTTGGCATAAAAGCTAAATGCATAAACTGGACTCGTAAAGATAATATTTAGTAAGTTCACTAAGAAATCAGGTCTAGGAGTTGTACACTTTGCTCATGATGAAAGGAATATTATATAAAATAATGAAAAAAAGAAAGTGAAAGTTGCTCAGTTGAGTCCCACTCTCTGCGACCCCGTGGATTACAGTCCATGGAATTCTCCAGGCCAGAATACTGGAGTAGGTAGCCATTCCATTCTTCAGGGGATCTTGGGGATCTTCCCAACTCAGGGATCGAACCCAGGTCTCCTGCACTGCAGGCGGATTCTCTACCACTGAGCCACCAGGCAAGCCCATAATATATAATAATAATATTTAATTTAGCTTTACATTACATTGGAGTACAGACCCAAAACAATCATAATGTGCTACCTGTGGAAATATTTTAGCAAACAAAGGTTGAAAAACCACTGTTATTTCATTTTAAAAGTAAAATGCTAAGAATTTCAAATATTATCTCACAAGCAGTTATTTAATGCCATAAGACATTATGAAATTTTAATCTATTAATACTTACTTATATGTATATCAAATACCATGTGATATTACACATGAATACTAAAGAGTGTACTTAACATAAAACTTAAAAAAACAATTGTGCATATTAACTTCTTTATCTTATACTAATGCAAGAAGGATACTTAAACTCTGCCTAGTGAATATGCATTACTACTAAAGGGAATTAAGAGTCAAGAAAGGTTAGGAAACATTGCTATAACATTGCTGAGGTTTTTGATCATTTTAAACCCAGAAAAGTTTCAATTAATGATGGAGGAAGTAAAGTCATTGATTTTTATACTGCCAAGTGAAATGCAGCAAGCTAGAAAACTGGTTAGTTTTATTAAGGTATCTTATTAAGATGGCTTATTAAGCTACTCACTATTGTTTTCACAGGGCTTTATGCTGATACTAAACTTTAAAATGTAGGATTCTTTCCTTCCTAACTTTCATAAAAGTCATATATAATTAGCACTGAATGAAATTTTCTAATGTCAACATTTCAAATTTTGATTAAGAGGGAATACAAATCAACCTTATTCAAGTTTAATTCAAAAGACTGGCAACATCCTTTGGGAGACTAGAAGAGATAATATATCAATGTACCTTCAAACTTCAGACTAAGCCAGGAGCCTACAAAGTAAAAGTAATATCCAACTTATTAAGCAGAATCAGCACAGTCATTTTCTCTATCCGACTTATCTTTGATTCATAAAAACCAAATATTCTCAAATTGAAATAAACACTTAGGGTCTAGAATACAACCACAGCCTTACTGTTGATAGATATAATAACCCATCTACCCAGGTGATTGAAATAAAGACAAAGCAACAGTCGAAAAAAGTGGTGCAGGTAATGGCCATAAAGTAAGAAACAGAAATTCAGAGAGTGCTAGGCTTTTAGAACCATAGTTTCTCAGCTCCACTGTATGACTATTATTTCTGAACATGAAACACCATTCAATAGAAATCATACAAACTAGGAAAACTAAGTAAGTGGTTCTTATTTTTGAATGAGGGTAAACGAGAAGTACACTCTGAGAGTGTCTATTTCATCTACAGAGTACTCAGGGCTAAATCTAGGGAGAGGTGAATGGGATACTCAATTCAGGTGAACAATTTAAAGAGGTATAAAAACGCTCATTATCAAGATAAATAATATTTTAATGCAACATTTCAAAAAATAAAAATTAACACAAAAACCCCATGATTAAAAAAACCCCAAAATTTAAATAAAGGATCAGTACCTAGTCTAAGATTGATAAAATCTCTAAGGCAAAACTTTTTTATAGTGAGTTTCTTTAAAAAGATCAATTTTGATAAAAGGTTGAATGGTTTAGGTCCATCTTCTATGATTTACATAAGCACAGAATATTTGAGTAAGAAAAATTTCTAGAGTAAATTTTAATAATAAATCCCTAAATATTGTTTGAAGGCACTTGACATCTTAAATCCCCATGTCTAAGCCCTCTCTGATTTTTAAGCTCTAAACTCTTTGGTATATTCTAAGTAAGTTTCCCCAAACTAGACTGACTGACTCTAGTGCCAAAGTAGCTTCTTTTAACTCATTACATGGCTGATGGAATGGTCTTCGCTTGAATTAATTACAGTAGGGGTTACAAGATGATAGTTTTCTGATTCTATTACTCTATGTTAGCTGCCATTCTCCTTCCATGGGGCTTCCCAGGTGGTACCTGCCAAAACAGGAGACACAAGAGACGCAGGTTCAAGCCATGGGTTGGGAAGATCCCCTGGAGTAGGAAATGGCAACCCACTCCAGTATTCTTGCCTGGAAAATTCCATGGACGGAGGAGCCTGGCAGGCCACAGTCCATGCAGTCACAGAGTTGGACGCGACTGAGCACAACAGGACAGCACGTTCTTCTTTACAAAAGGCTTTCTTCCTTTCCAACTTCCGTATTTTTTTAAAAAAGTATCTTTATAGATCTTAAGTGAAACAATTAAGGATTCTATAATCAAACACACTTCTTCTTTTGATGCATCCATTATGTCAATTTTCGTCTATGGGAACATTGTCAAGCTGTTCCCACGCTCTTTCTACATGACTCTATTAGTCTCTGAGCAAAACCCAGAAAGTTCTTGCTTTCTGGTACTAAATGATAATCTAGACTCATGGTACTTTCCATGATCCAGACCCAGAAGCTTTGATACCCTTTAATAAGAAATGTAGTCAGAAACCAAAATTTGGGTGTTTAGGTGTGTCCCTTGCTTCTAAGGCCTTTTCAATAAATAAAGCTAAGGAAAAATATACATTTTTTAAAAATCAAAATTCATACTGATAGTTTCAACTCAAATTGAGTATTATAGTTTCTTTTTCTTAATGGCATTTATTTTACAGTGTAAATTTTGGCTCCTAATAATATTTACATAGCTCCTTAGTCCAACAATATAGAGAAAAGTTTTAAGATTTTAATAACCAGAAGTACAACTAAATATGAATATACTGAGCAAAGTTTAAGATTATTTTGCATTTCTTCTTGTCCTTAAAACATATGCCTTTAATGATGCATAGTCAGTCTAATAGTTAAAAGACACTGGAGTTAATTATTTTCTCTCTATAAGAATCTAACCAATCTGATATATAGTCAGGTACATTTACTTCTATTTGTATTCATTTTCATGGGTGCTTTTTAATTTTTTCATTTGATTTTAATTTCTAAATATTTAAAACATATATGTGGTTCAAAAGTCAAACTATACAAAAAGACATAGTTCAAAAAGCTGCATTACCATCTTATGCCTGTATCTCTTTCCTACCTACCTCCAAAGGATAAACATCCTTCCTGTTCTTTTTATCCTTATTTCTTACTTACATTATAAATTATTTTTTTTTCCAATTAGCAACATGCCAATCACTGTTCGTTTATAGACATCTTCCTTACTATTTTCCCTGGTGGCTCAGACAGTAAAGCGTCTGCCTATGATGTGGGAGATCCCTGTTCGATCCCTGGGTCAGGAAGATCCTCTGGAGAAGGAAATGGCAACCCATTCCAGTATTCTTGCCTGGAAAATCCCGTGGATGGAGCCTGGTAGGCTACAGTGCATGGGGTCACGAAGAGTTGGACATGACTGAGCGACTAAACTTTCACTTTCACTTACTATTTTATTTTTTAAAGTTGCACTGTATCACACTAAGCACTACCACAGGAGGTGCGGTGGTAAAGAATCTGCCTGCAATGCAGGAGACTCAGGAGATGCAGGTTTGATTCTTGGATCAGGAAGATCCCCTGGAGTAGGAAATGGCAACCCACTCCAGTGTGCTCGCCTGTAAAATTCCATGGACAGAGCTGCCTGGCAGGCCACAGTCATGGGGTTGCAAAGAGTCAGACTTGACTGAGTTAAGTACATGTATTACACTATGAAAATATATGCATGATTTATTCATCTGCTCTCCTATTGGGGTTGTTTCTGTTTGCTATTAAAAATAATACTGTAGGGGGTTCTCTGACGGTCCAGTGGTTAAGACTCTGTGCTTCCACTGCAGGGGGCACAGGTTTGATCCCTGATCAGTGAACTAGGATCCTACATGCCACATAGTGCATTCACTAAATAATAGTAATGATGATAATAATACTACAATTCTTAGGAGGAATTCCTAAAAGTGGTTTTTCTTAGTCAAAGGGTAAATGTAATTTTGTTGTGTGTGCGTGCTAAGTTGCTTAGTAGTGTCCAACTCTTTGTGACCCTATAGACTGCAGCCCGCCAGGTTTCCCTGTCCATGGGACTCTCCAGGCAAGAATATTGGAGTGGGTTGCCATGCCCCCATCCAGGGGCTCTTCCTGACCTTGGAATAAAACTGGCATCTCCTATTTCTCCTGCATTGGTAGGCTATTTCTTTGCTATTTCTTTACCACTAGCGCCACCTGGGAATCCCATGACTTTTTTAGATACCATCAAATTCTCCACCATAGGGCTTTTTTTTTTTTTTTCTCCCACTATTTTTCAATCTCACCAGTAATGTATGAGAAAGCACAGAATCCTCTTTATTTTTGGTTTCCAAGATCTATGTGTAGAATCATTTTTCCCAGTTACATGACATCTATATCATCTCTGAGGCTAAAATATTATTTTTCTAACTCACTCCTTTCCGGTTTAGATTAATACTTTTTAATCTAAAATGTATATTACAAGCAGAAGATATTCTTCAGTCTATGGCTTGCATTTATAAAGTGTATATTTTTCAAAGTACTTTTATGTACATGTATATTATTTGATTCTCACAATCATGTTTGGAAGTAGTTACAGCAAGTCTATCAGCTCCATCTTCCAGATGAGGAAACCGAGAAGAAACACAATCTAATTAACTTGTATGCACCCAGTTAATGACAGTCAAGGGCCTTTAGTTTACTGGTATTTCTACTAAATACTTGGTTGCCTTCCTCTTAACTTTCAATTCTATTATTTTATTATATGTTAGTCTCACTTATTAGATAAAAGTATTAAGAACACAGACTTATTCATTATATTTACTTCACATATAATAGAAATATGAAGGCTATTAATTAGTCATGTTCATCTTTTAAGCATATTTTAGAAAATAAAGCTTACTTGTTTGGGTTTAGCTCAGGACTTTTATAAACTGTAAAGTGCTAGACAAGTCTAATAATTAAATTTGTTCTGGAAAAATACACCATATTTTAATTTAAAGTAAGATTCAGTTGTAAGCATTAGTAACAGGTGAGTATAGTGGACTACATCTTGACTATATATACAATTATGAACTTCTAAAATCTTACAAAATCAAATGCAAAGTACCTTTCAAGAATGCATTAAAGTTCAAAGGCTCCTTTGTACTAAACAATGCCTCTTTGCATTTTCTAAAAAGGTAATCAAAAAGTTCTATTCCGACTGTAAAATATTTTGGCCTAAATTAATTAGACTGATTAATCCTTGAGAATGGCAACACAGATTTGCCCTATCAAGTGAGTTTCAAGAAAATATGAAAGGATGTCATTAACAAATGTTATGAATTGAGAGCCCTCAAACGAAAGCAGTAAAATCAATGTGCAAATATAAACTCGGATTTTGGTCTGTTTCATAATGTAAACTGTTTTCCATAAAGCACAATCTGTACATTTGTCATTTAGTTTTGAAGATAAATGTCATTTATTTTTGAAGTTGAAAAATAACAAAAAGACTTTAGACCCACATATAAAAGGTATTCTTTTTATCCTTTTCTGAGATGCTGACCTGTATATTCATTTAAAAATGAACACCACATCTTTACGTTATTAAATCTTTGTTTTGATCTATTAGTATTCACCAAAGTGCCATTTTATAAAACCTCACACTGAATAGACAAGGCTGGAGGTGACCATCTGCAGCTTTAGAGTCTGTGTTTGAATTGATGAAAAGAGCTTTGTGTTTTCATTGCCAAGTTTGATTCTTCCAGTCATTAGGCATTCCCCTCAGATCACATCAATGAAGCCGTACTCTCTTACACCCATGTGTTAAATTCTCTTCTCCTCATGGTTTCCTTTGCCAGCTCTACTCAAGAATGACTACTGGGCCTTAGCTACATTCTTCTCACAGCTGTGTCAAAAAGAGCATCAGAAAGTCTTCTTAAAACCCATATGTGTATCTGGGCAGTTCTCAGTCTTAGGGTCACCTCACATTGTGGCGTGATTATACAGAGATTCATTCTTGTTCTTGAACTGAGCTACTCCCATCATTCTGAGAAAGATTAGGCCCTCCAGTCAGTAGTGGAGAACTTCTTGGAACACTGATGTGAAATACACATAGCTCAGAAGGCAGATTAGCTTAAACTAAAGAAGGTGACATTTCAAGATTTTGAGCATGTTTATGTTATTTTTACCATTATGTGGCTTGTCAAATGGTATAACACGAAAGAAGACACACTTTCATTATGCTTTTGGATACTATTGTATGTGAAGGAAAAAGTCAAATGATGATGCTGTTCCAAGAACTATTAGTTTGAATGCTATACATGTCAAAGTAATTTAAAAAATTAAAATAGTTAAGTTCACTAATAGGTTCCAAAATACTATTTACTATATAAAATTTTCACTTCCAGTTAGTCTTTCCATAGGAACACCTAATGAAGTAATCTATGGTAGCAAAATTATTCTTTTCTTTATACTTAGGTTAAGAGCTGAAGAAAAAAATGATATTTGTTGAGTTGCTCAGGAATATATTAACAAAACAATATAAGAAAGAAAGACGGAGGATTTCAGCTGCTATTATATACTATATTGCTACAGAATGCATTCTTTTCTCTGTAAATGTAAATGATGAAGAATGAAGTTTATGTGAGGACTGTGTTTATGATTTCACTATCAGACAGAGTTACCCTGAAAGAAACAATATTCTTTCATTTATAGAGGGCCAAATGTGCACTTGGGAAAAATCCTTTAGTGGGGGATACAGACAAACATGGAATAATGAGAAGAAAGAATCAAACATGGAATCTTACAATCCAAGTAAAATTTGTATTTCTAGTTGTTCTTGGGTTCAATTTAGAATTTTTCAATTATATTTTGGGAATAAAACCTATACCTAGTAAAGAAGTATACATCAGACTTTAGATGAATACACTGACAATATATTAAAAAAAAATCAGACCTTGATTTATGCAAGCATGTTAACATTCTCTGCATCAATAGACAGATACATTATATCCATTCATCTGTGCTTTTAAGAATAGAGAAAGCAAAAGAGGAATTTCCGAATGAGTTATCAAGTATAATGAGGTTGAGCAACATCCAGGCAGGAACGATGAAAACTTTAAAAAATCTAATTTCTACAACAGCTTCCTTTTTCTCCTTGACTACATAAGAAGTATGCTAAAATATTCAGTGGTTGGTGATATTAAGTACCTTTCCTAGGAAGTTCAAATCACTTTATGTATCTATTTTTATCAATTCTAAAACTATTCTCAGGTAAGATAGATGAGTTCTCCTATCTTTATGAAGTACCCTGGGGTCAAGGGTTAAACAATTAAGAAGGCTTTTAACTGGAGCTAAGAATAGAACCTAGGAAAATGGTACTGATTAGAGCGTAAGACCACTCTTAAGGAATTTACATTTCATGTATATGCATGAAAATCACAATAGGACATCACAGCAGTGTAAGAACTCTTGTACTTTTTTCAGCTTGTCAAGTTTCAGTTAAAGTGTACTTGATCATCATTAAGTGCTTCCTATAATTTCCCTAATAAAGGTCCATATAGTCAAAGCTATGGTTTTTCCAGTAGTCATGTAAAGACATGAGTTGGACCAAAAAGAAGGCTGAGCACCAAAGAATTGATGCTTTCGAATTGTGGCGCTGGAGAAGACTTTTGGGAGGCCCTTGGACAGCAAGGAGATTTAACCAGTCAATCCTAAAGGAAATCAACCCTGAATATTCACTGGAAGGACTAATGCTGGAGCTGAAGCTCCAATACTTTGGCCATCTGATGCAGAGCCAACTGACTGGAAAAGACCCTGATGCTGAAGAAAAGACCTGAAGAAAAGACCCTGAAGGCAAAAGAAGAGGGCAGCAGAGGATGAGATGGTTAGATGCATCACTGACTCAGTGGACATGAATTTGAGCAAACTCTGGGGGATAGTGGAAGAGAGAGGAGCCTGGCGTACTGCAGTGCATGGGGTCGTAAAGAGTCAGACACGACTTAGTGACTGAACACCAATAAATAATTTCCCTAAAATAATAGGAACTCTTATCTTTGATTTCAATTACTGTAACACTGGGATTAATGAAAAACAATAAAATTGCTCCATTTTATTTAGTTTTAAACAGAAACTATATGAGTCTCTTATTCAACACTTCTATTCTTTTTCTCTCATTCCTCTCATGATCATCTGAAGCGTGTTTTATCTACCTTAGTAGGCTGAGATGAATACTAGTCCAACTCTAGATCACCTAGAGAAGACAGACTCTGAAATGAAGACGCCAATCACATGTAAGAACTCATGTTGTGATTTAACTTTTTAGACCCTACTTTCAGGCTGTTTATGATTCATGCCATAAAATTAACCATAAAAGGGAACTCAACAGGGACAGGGCAGATACTTAGGTTTAGACAATCCCTCTTCCTCTTTAGCCTGGATCTTTTACTTTACACTTCATTGGAATTTCTCAATTTTAATAATCACAGATTAATCCTTCCCTGGTAGAAAGAAATGAGCTAGACAATTAAAACTATGTTTCTTTTTCATGTCAAAGTGAGACAGTCCTTGAAGATCAAGGTATAAACCTCAATTCTCTAGTTTTTATAAAGAAATGAATATAATTATATCACCTATCAAACATGGTAGGTATTTCTGTATATAATAAAAGTAGCTCTAAGGAAAGCTACTTTATGTACTCAGTGTGTAAGAGAGGTGATCCACTATAAAAATATATAATGGAATTAAAGTTTTTATAAAATACATACTTGTTTGATAGAGTACAAGATGTATTTCATAAGTTAAATAGGTATTTAATTTAAAAACATGTGTTATGATTAAAAAACCCAGAACATTAAATTCTTAAAAAGCATATCATATGTTCAAGAATAAAAATTAAGCATGTTAGATTGTGTATATTTTGAGATGATTGTTTAGGAGGCATCTGAATCCATTTTTCATATATAAATGACATATAAAAGCTATATCTAATTACTTCTAGATTCAGAAGGTGCTGTCCAAAGCTGACGCGGGTGTTCAGTTGTACATAAACTATCACAAATAAATTAACTATTTGACTGATTATTTGCTGAGGTATATATCATACTTCACAGAGCTTTTAAAATCTCAAATACAAAAAAGATTGTGAAGACATTTCCAGAAAAATTTTAAATCCTCATTTACTAATAATACTAATAAATCCAAGTAAACTCTCAACATTTTATTAAATCTTGATTTAAACCTTATGCTGAGTTGAGAATTTATGAAATGTACTCTTTGATTCAATTAACAAGTATCATATTTACAAAGCATTCACAGTACATCTAGTATTGCTTTGCAACTTGTAGTCCAACCAAGAATTTACAGGGAAAATAGCAAGATAAAGTGGGCAAGAAGTAGAATAATTTTAATGAAAACACAATATTAATGCAACTATGTAAAAAAATTCATTGATGCTTTTCACATTAAACTATGTAAGACTATTTGAGCAGAATCATTTATCATTATAGTTAATATCAGATTCTGGAACTAGCAACAAAACTACAAAGTTTAGTGAAGTCTTTTGATGAAAACTGTAGTTTTTTTTTTTTTAATAATAGAAAAAAAAAAGTCAAGAAACTGGAAATGCTCTGTTCCCCTTCCCAGCGCCCAGAGTCATCTACCCTGTTTTATAATTCAACCTGCAAACAGATTAAGCAGCTAAGTTTGTGAAAAGTATGTTTGCTCTCCGCTAAGAACCGTTGTGTGACACTGTGGAGACTCCCCCGATACCTCGACGTGAACTACAGACTGCTCTCACTCATCAGCAGGGAAACCAGGCTGAGAATTCACAACTCCTTTGTAACCTCAACTTCTTCATAGAAATCAGTATTTGGCCAACGGCAGGAAAGACTTTTATTAGCTTTACATGCTCTTTTCTTTTTTTTTTTTTTAATAGCACTCAAAAGCCACAGGATGCCTTATATTTCAGAAGGAAATGTTTTATGCTGATCTTTGAAATTTTAATTATGCAATTAAAAATCAGAATGCCTACAAATAAGTAATTGATTTTTTTCAAAGTACAGAAAGAAAATTCTAAATATTTTTCTTCTTGAAGATATATTAAAAGTTTACAATTTTAGTCCAACCTATTCATTATATAGTTATAGTTTATGAGGAAATAAATAACATCAGTGAAAATTCGGCCCACAGTAAAGATGGTATGTGATGAAAGTTATTTCATTTTAAAACCTAGATCTTTGAGAGGTCTTCTAACCACATCAGTCTGGCTGTAAATACTTTTAGGTAACTGTGTAGTTTAAATACGTTAATTACAGTAAAATATATTAAAAAATCCCTTTGGGAACTTTTGCTCTAGGCCAGAAGCAGCATATCTGTACATGGAAAGACAGACAGAAAAATACAGCACAAAGAATCAGATTTTATAATCTCATGTGATAAAAACATCATTTAGTGGACTAGTGCATCAGTTTTCTTTCTAATAAATGAGGACTATGGATGGTCTAGGCAAAACTATCAAGAGAAGTTTGTTATAACAAAGTTCTCATGTTCTTAACCTGTTTCTTAGCTTCCACGTAAATCTCTCCATCCAGGATTGGCAAAAACAAAACAAAACAAAACAAAACAAAACCAAACCCTAAAAGGCAAATCACTATGTGCTCTTCTTCCACAAACACATACATTTTTAAAAGAGACCTACCTAAAGAGAGTAATGTTGAAGGCAAAGGAATGGATTTCCATTGGTGAAATTTTAGGTATCACCCAGATACCTAGGCCAAGAAGTTATTTTTGGTTTGTGAAGTCTGGCATTCATCACATTTTACCCTGTAAGTGACTATCTGCCTATAAATATTGGCTACTTTACGGATAGTAATCCTGTACAACTTTCCTTTCCAAATATACTCCTATAGGTTAAAAAATTTAAGAAAAATATTTACTCAAAGAAATAAAATATAAATTTAAAATACAGTTATCAGAAATAGTTTATGGTCTCTCTGTCCTATTTACTGAAGATTTCAGGTCTTTTAAATGTAATTAAACTTGATGGAAGTTTGTGGTTAGAACAAGCTGATCACTAGCAAGTGTGTGTGCTCACTTACTCAGTTGTGTCTGACTCTTTTGCAGCCCATGGACTGTAGCCTGCCAGGTGCTTCTGTCCATGGGATTCTCCAGATAAGAATACTAGAGTGGTTTCCATTTCTTCCTGCAGGAGATCCAGGGATCAAATCCCTGTCTCTGTGTCTCCTGCATTGGCAGGTGGATTCTTTACCACTTTGCCACCAGGGAAACCCCTTTCTGTCATTATATCAAACTATTAAATTGTTCTAGTCTATATGTTCATAAGCATTTATAGAGTACGCACTTAACAGCGGGCATCTGTGCCAAGTATTTGGAGGCAATGGGGATACAAAGATGAACAGAACACCATCTATGGCTTGGAAAAGCTCCACGATGACTAATTTTGCAGGGATCAGAGTAGATAGGATACAGATATACAAAGCAATTTTAACACCTATTTGATTAAGACTTCTAATAAGGGTATGGACTGAGTATTACGAAAGCATTAAAGAATGGAAATATAAAGAACCATCATAGGGGTAACATTTAGATAAGAATTTAAGGAATAACAAAAATCTGGCAAGGCACTAAAAGGGAGGAATATTTTCTAAGAAGGTGAAATGGCATGAGCAGAGATACTGTGGTAGGGCATCATGGGGGAAGATGATACTAAAACAATGGGAGAAGCCCATTAATAGGCCTCCAGCACCCCACTCCAGTGCTCTTGCCTGGAAAATCCCATGGATGGAGGAACCTGGTGGGCTGCAGTCCATGGGGTTGCGGAGAGTTGGACACAACTGAGTAACTTCACTTTCACTTTTCACTGTCATGCATTGGAGAGGGAAATGGCAACACGCTCCAGTGTTCTTGTCTGGAGAATCCCAGCGTTGGCAGAGCCTGGTGGGCTGCTGTCTATGTCACACAGAGTCAGACACGACTGGAGCAACTTAGCAGCAGCAGCAGCATGCTAAGCTAAGCTAAGCTAAACAACACGCTAAGTTGTTTAAACTTTAACTCGCAGGGGTTGAAGAGTCCCTGAAAGATTTAAAATCGGGAAATAATATAACCTGATCTGTGTTTTAGAAAAATTAACTCTGGTGGCGGTAAGGAAGACAAATTTTGAGAGAGCTACAGGCAGGTAAACTAGTTCTAAGATTATTTCAATAGTCTAGAGGAATAAATTATTTCAACAGCCATGAGGGATGATGAAGGCATGCATTAATGAAATTAACAAGGGAAGAGTGGTGGGAATCAGGAGATACTTAGCCAGCAGACAACAGAGACTGATGGCAAAGTGAACGTGAATGACAAGAGTGAGGGAAAAAGGAAAGGGCTGAAACTTTTGAGGACTATGATAGAGATAGGAAATACAGAACGGGAAGGGTTTATTTTCAGAGGAGTAATTTTTCACCAAAAAAATCTATGACACAGAAGACTGTGATTTAACTTTCTAGAATGTTGGAGAAGACTTGGTAGAGAAAAGACAGTTGAACTACTCCTATGGGTTTGATAAATGTGATACTAATGATATAATTTGCAGAATGCTATAGTAACTATTACAAACTAGGCATCTTTACATACCATCCGGTTTATTCTTCACATAAAGTCTCCCTGTGAAGTCAGTGTAACTGTCCAAATTCTTTCACTGAAAAAATTTTGCTTCAAGGGTTAAGCAATCTGCCCCAAATCTGACAGGAAATAGGTAGGAAAGCAGGGACTCAAACACAGGTCTGTCTGATTTGACTACACATCTTGACTGTCTTCTACACTGCAGTGAATCTCATAGGATGAATACAATTCTCATGAAGGAAAAGGGCCAAAGGCTCCAAGGAGAGAGGCCAACATATATAAAGGCATTTAGCCTTGAAAAGGTAGTGCCCTTCTGAAGAATGAGACAGTGCAGTGTGAGTGAAATGGCAAGAGGAGGAACTATGCGATGCACATTCTTCTAAAAGCATCACATGTATTATCTCATCTAATTCTTACATGATGAGGCAGGAATATTACTGTCCACATTTTATTGCACACATCAGCACAATGTTTTAAGATGAAATGTCCTAGTTCATATACCATACATTCTGAATCCAGAGCCTGAGATTTTAAATTAACATGTTGAAGACGTATGAGCATTTTTACTTATTTTGCCATGATCATATACTAGTTTTATAATAAAGTACAGTTAGGAATGGGCCACTGAATTTAATATTTAGGAAATTACTGGTGATCTTAAGAAGAACCATTTTAGTATAAGAGCTAACCATAGTGCATTGAGTAGTAGACGAGCTAATGGGAACTGAAAAATTAGAGTGAATACAGACCAGCCATTTAAGAAATTTAGTTATGAAGGGAAAGGGAAACTGTGAACATTTTTAGTTTAAATTTTAATTATTGCCTGGAATACTGATATACTTACAAAGGACCTTCAAAAATAATTGCTAGTAATAGTAACTCGGATTATATAGAGGATACTAATACCATCTAATAAAATCTTACAAGTTGGCTTCCTGGAAGGTTATCATCTTATATCCAATAAAACAGGCTGATGCCCACCATAACTGTAATGAAGATACATTGCACACTTGAGAGCAACTAGAGATGAAAGATAGTGTATAAAATATGAAAAGGAAAGCCTGATAATACTTCCTCTAGGTCTGATTGCTAGAAATCAGAATAAAAGATTTAACATTTAAATTAAAATTTAACATTTAACTCTGGTAACTGACATAATTATTGCACTTAAATCCTGTCCATGGTTGGTGCCATTTCCAAGTCTTGATTTGACTGTTGTAAAATGTGAAAAATTAAGGGCAGTATCACTAGTTTTTCAAAAGGTTAAGCATTACAAGAGAAAATGTTGTTTCTACTTCTTGGGGTACAAAGTTATTTCTTTTACAAAATAATAAGATAGCTGATGAGATTTAAAAATGAAAGCTGACAACATTTCCAAATATTTTAGAAATCTAACGCTCTTTGGGAAACACAATTTTAGGGAATTTTAGTTATATAAAGAAATTAAAGGATTACATGTAAAGAAAACTGAAATTTTAAATTACTTGTAGCTTTTAAGCAAGTTGATCCAAAATAGATCTTGACTGTCAAAAGTTACTGATTTTGTAATTGACAATGAAATGAGATAGACCTAAATATCTATCTTGGTGCTCTTAGAACGTTAATATTTCATTGTGAATAATTATAGACAATTGCTGGTCAAATATAAACTTAATCTTTAAACCTATAAAAACATAATATCATAAATCATAAGTTTCAAGGTAGAAGACATTGATTTAAAGATTAATATGCAAAATTCCTAATCTGTTTTAAAAAAGTCTTGACTACATATGTACTTGACCTTAGGCTATGAATCAAGATATAAGATATAATTTCAGGAGTGTGAGGGAAATGTTTGAGAGCTATTTTCAAATAAGAAGTAGTAAGAAGTAAGAAATCTTGAAGTTAGCACTTACACTTCATACTGTAAAAATGAAAAAAACTGCTAAGGAAAAGGGTATGTTTTAGAACTCTTTGTCTTACAATTTAGTGTCTTAGAATTGAATGCGATTAGGTATGTAAATGATGCAATGCTGTTAGCAATACATAAAAAAAGGCTCTGTTAAAATGACAAAGTTCTATTACATTAAAGCTGCCTTAGAAAATTCTGCTACAGTGTTCAAGTCTCATCAATTAACAAGCGACTTCATTATCTGATAAGTTGCTATCATTTTGCTAGCTATCATTAAAGACTGACTGATTATGCAGCTTTATTTTAATCTGAATAAAAATGCAAAGATTATTTAAAATAAATATCATGCACTGTGAAAGCTGTATTGAATTCTTCAGAGGAACAACACAAGAAAATGAATTTCACTGTACTGGATTCTATGTACCTAGAGGTCTCAAACTGCAAGATCATAGATTTCAGCTCAGGCAGGATTACTTTGATGCTAAATGAATAAAGTTGGTAACTTGCCCATCTCTTCCCTTTGCTAATAACTTCATGTATTACCTATGAAATGATTTTTATCGTATGGCCTCCATGAACTCATGAAGATCAATTACTAAGTTAAAGAAAGTTAAAAACAAACAAAAATAAAAGTTGTTTGCCCTAAACAGTAACCACAATTTCCAAGTAAATGACTTTTTGACCCCAAATTTAAATATGACAGGTAGTCTAAAAAAGTTCATTTGGCTCAATCCACTTTTGTCTGAAACTAATAATAACATGAATAACATATTCCTTAGTTGCCAAAACAAAGTGCTTTTGCCTTGTTTTGTTTCATACTTTTGAAATAATACAAGATCATTTTACTTACTTCTGAATTTTATCATTGGCCGTTCGGGAGGCCTCTACAGCACGCTGAAGCTCTAATTCCATGTTTGCTCGATCTGTCAGAGCTTGCTGCAGTTGGGTAGCCAGTTCCTCATTTTGTTGTTGAGTGATGGAAACAATGTTCTCTCTATTTTTTAAAGCTTCTTCATAGGTACTAAGTGTAAGATTAAACTGATCCTTCAAATTTTCTTCTTGGGATAAAGATTTGTGTAAACTGAGAAAATATAAAAATAAAAAAATTTAAACATAAATATGTAGGCTTACAAACCAATAATCTATTAAACAAAAATCTCCAGTTAGAAAGATCCATTTCTAAAAATCAATAAAGGCATACTTAAATGGATAAATGAAAGTAATTTTTATATCACAATATTATACTTGATAATTATCCATTTCTCTGCTTCTAAGCTGAAAGCTACCCAGACAAATGATTATCTTTGCTACCAAAGCATACAAAAAGATGCTGTAAGATGTTAATTTAATTATATCAGTGTAAATATTACATTCAATTTTCTTTAAAAGGAATAGCAAAGAATTGGAAAATAAAGTATCTCTAGGTAAATAAAAGAATGTAATAAGCTGACTGCAAAGAAGTGAGAAGTAAGAGAATGGGCATCAGTTTAGTAGATCCAGGGTCTAATTCAGCTGAACACTTAATGAGAATGAATGAGGTTTGTACAAATACTGAGAAGCCTTATACACAGCATTTTCTACTTGTCACAGTTGAGATATGAATGAGGTTAAAATTACTAGTCAGACCGCACAGAAATAATATGTATTCAGATATATTTTCTTTTTGTTAATGAATCTTACTCCAAATACACCCACTCATTAAGTCATACAGAGAAACAGCATATAAATTAAGACCAAATGAATGCAGAAGAAAATGCAGACAAATAGAATCCTAAAATGCTAAAGGTCAAATCTTTGATATGTCATTACACCTACCACCTGAGGTTATTTTGAAATGGCACCAAGCACCTCACTCAATTAAATAAAGACATTTTGAAAATATAAATATTTAATAAGGGGAAATTTAAAATCCACACAGGAGATGTTCTTTTTTTATTAAATAAAATCATTTCAGTATATGCATACAAAAGAAATGTCGATGGGAGACTCGAAGTAAAACAACCCAACTATATAATACAGATTGATAATGTTGAAAGAAAGTAATCTAATCCTTAAAGCTGCAGAAAGCTTGTCAGGGAACTTTAACTCTGGCCGAATATCTAGCCTAGTACTTTATCTAAAACTTTTCAAACTAAAGTAATTATAAATTTCTTCTTGCTTTAGCAACCTATACACCTCTCCAAGGTGTTCACTTTGGAGAAGGTGTCACAAGGAAATAAGATGGACCTGAAGCAGGGACCGTTAGCACACCAAAAGAAATCATTCCAGAATTCAACTTAATCTGGAAGAGAGAATGCTGCTACACTGTGGTCAAGTGACTGATTATTATGTATGAAATAAACATGGTGTATGGTGCCAGATTGGCGGAGTGCAAAGAAAGTATCTTCCTTTGTGCTTTTTCACCTCCTTATTTATGTATCTAACTCTTATTTCATTCTTCTTTCTACCAATCTATATACTTAAAGACTTCTGTCTCTTGCTCATTTTCCTATTCTTTCTCTGTCCTCTCATACCATCTACATTCTTCCAACTTCCAATTTCTTTCAATCCACTCTTTTTGTTTACTTGAAAGACCCAAGAAAGAAACTAAAAACAAAACAAAACCTCTAAAAAGTCTATGTTCTTTACTTTTAAATGTCATTCAGAAAACGAACATCATGGCATCCGGTCCCATCACTTCATAGGAAATAGACAGGGAAAGTGTCAGACTTTATTTTTGGGGTCTTCAAAATCACTGCAGATGGTGACTGCAGCCATGAAATTAAAAGACACTTACTCCTTGGAAGGAAAGTTATGAGCAACCTAGACAGTATATTCCAAAGCAGAGACATTACTTCGCCGACTAAGGTCCGTCTAGTCAAGGCTATGGTTTTCCAGTGGTCATGGATGGATGTGAGAGTTGGACTGTGAAGAAGGCTGAGCGCCGAAGGATTAATGCTTTTGAACTGTGGTGTTGGAGAAGACTCTTGAGAGTCCCTTGGACTGTAAGGAGATCCAACCAGTCCATTCTGAAGGAGATCAACCCTAGGATTTCTCTGGAAGGAATGATGCTAAAGCTGAAACTCCAGTACTTTGGCCACCTCATGCGAAGAGTTGACTCACTGGAAAAGACTCTGATGCTGGGAGGGATTGGAGGCAGGAGGAGAAGGGGAGGACAGAGGATGAGATGGCTGGATGGCATCACGGACTCCGATGTACGCGAGTCTGAGTGAACTCCGGGAGTTGGTGATGGACAGGGAGGCCTGGCGTGCTGCCTTTCATGGGGTCACAAAGAGTCGGACACGACTGAGAGACTGAACTGAACTGAACTGAAAGAACAAAATACAGAACAAATACAGAAGACTCCAGTCCTTACAGTTGATCCCCTTCCCAAAGGTAATCACTAATTCAACCTCTATCAAGATTAATATTGCTTGTTTTTGAACTTTTTGTTTGACGTATTTTACCTAACATAAAGCTTATGAGATCCATCCTGCTGTTGCATGTAGTTCTCCCCCCCCTTTTTTTTCTATTAAGTATTCTGTTACATAAATATACAGTAACTTATTTCACCACTCCAAGGTTGCTGCCATGAATAAATTCTCATATGTATCTTTCGATGGACCTACGCACTTGCTTCTTTTTTGCTTGGTTTTTGTTTCCAGGTTTACTGAGATATAAGTGACGTGAGCACTCATACCTGAAACAGAATTTCTCCTTAGGATATATGCATGTCCAGATTTAGCAGATCCTGCAAAGTTTCCCAAAGTGGTCACACCGATGTACACTCCCATCACAAGGGAGTTCGAGTGGCTCTACGTGCAGCCTTAGAGTGGGATTGCCAGTTCTTTAAACGGTGGCCATTTTAATAGGGGTACAGTGATATTTCATTCTCTTAATGTTGTCTTTTGATGAATACAAGTTCTTAATGCTAATGAAATCCAGTTTATTATTATTCCATTTATGGCAGTGCTTTCTTGTGTCCTATTTAAAAAAAATCTTAGCCTATCCTGTTCCTTTGTATTTAATCTTACATATATGCTCATCATTTAATATTTAAAGTCGGTCAGCTTTTTCTTTGGGAATTCTGCACTTGCTTAGGATACCTAAAACACTATCTAGTATATTATAAACAATTAACTATTAAGAATCAATGACTCAGTTTTAAAAATTATACCATTATTAAAATCAATGTTATCCTAATTTAACTCCCTAATCATTCATCATTTATTAGTCTTCTATCATTTAGTATTTTCCTTTTGGGGAGTAAGTTTATACTACCTGATTTTAATTTTCCTCTCAGATGGACCTGTGACTGGGACCCTTTATTCTCAAGCTCAAAAAGCTACTCATCATTCCGTGTGTTTTGGAAACCTTTAAATCCCCATCAAGTCTTTCTCAGACTGAAGTGATCTCATAAAAAGATGAATTAGATAATGTCACTCAAAATCCTATAATAGTTCCTCACTGAATTCAGAATAAATCTCTGACGATAATAACGAACTACATATTTTAAATAACCTCACAACAACTTCGAAAGTCCTATTAATATTACTTTTTTACTAATAAAAAACTGAAGCAAAGACATAAGTAATTTAATTAATCTCACCCCTAGCAGAGCCAGGATCTGAACACCCACCACAGCCTTTTACTTGGGCTGGAATCCTCCCCTACTTGCCATGGGCTACAAAGCCTGTCATCTGGTCTCTCTACGTGCCACCTTTTAGCAGACATTCCATTTCTCAGGTACAGCAAGCTTTTCCTGCTTGAAGCATTTGTTTGGAATGCCTTTCTCTCCACGCTTCTATGTGACGAAACTCCTAGGTCTCAGCCTAAGTACTGCTTTCTCAGATAAAACTTTTATGTCTCTTAATTTAAATTTATATGCTCCCTCATAGAACCTCTTTTCCTTAGAACTTATAATACTTTGCAGTTTTTTTCAGTATCATCATGTGATTTACTTTCTAATTCCCACATATTAACTTACATAGGGAAGTTTTATTTTATGGGAAGAATATATTCATAAACTTCAATAAATCAGAATGCTTATAATTTAGGGAAATTTTCTTAGAGGAATAAAGGTGAAGTAGAGTGGATATATTCCTAGTGTGTATAAATCTATAACCACTGAAGTAAATTTTTGTTTTGGTGATTTTTTCCGTGGCCCCATGGACTGTCTCCCGCCAGGGTCCTCTGTCCATGGAGTTTTCCAGGCAGGAATACTGGATTGGATAGCCATTCGCTTCTCCAGGGGATCTTCCAGACCCAGGGATGGAACCCGGGTCTCCTGCGTTGCAGGTAGATTCTTTACCATCTGAGTCACGAGGAAAGCCTGCACTAACACTTTTCTTCAGAAAGTTCTTCCCTAAATTGACAAGAGGGTTACACTGTTTAGTTTTCTTCAGAGTCATATCACATTTAACCTCTGTTCCAAGTTGATTGAGATGCATTGCTTTTCAGATGCATCTTTTCCCATGCAGCAGCACTGCAATTTAATGGCACTTAAATGACATTGTACAGGAAAAAATTTTAAGTTGCAGTAAGAATAAATGATAAAACAACAACAGAAAAGCTGTTAGTCACCCCCGGAAAGAGTGTGGCTTACAGGGCATTAACACAGGATGGTAACCAACCCTATTTATTATGAAGATAACGAAGTAACATAAAAAATTAAATTAACTCTTCCAGTTTTGAAATTATGTAATTCTTAGTGAATGTTTCTTTAGGAAGTCAGCCTTTAAAAACACTTTTACCAGCATTTAGTGAGCAGAGGCCAGAGATGTTGCTAAACATCTTACATTGCAGAGGACAGATCCCCACGACAAAGAATTATCCAATCTAATACGTCAAGAATGTCAAATCTGGTAAACAGAGATTGGATTTGGATTTTGAAGAAGAAGATTCAAATTTCAGTCTTGCTGTTCACTCTGTCTGAAAAATACAGTACCCCTTTGACTGTTATCCTTAACTCTAAAATAATGAGAAAAACCTCATTAAGTTTAAATGAGAAAAAAATGAGGTGATCTATCTATATGAAAATATCTACCACAACACCTGGCAGAAACCAGCTATTTATACACTACATAATTTTTTTATATTATGTAATTTAAAA
Organism: Ovis aries; assembly: GCF_016772045.2. NCBI lineage: Eukaryota > Metazoa > Chordata > Mammalia > Artiodactyla > Bovidae > Ovis > Ovis aries. The sequence continues at coordinate 45,407,880 of NC_056071.1, read as the reverse complement.
GAAATAATTTATATCTAATTATTTTGTATAAGATATCATATAATACTTAGATATTTTATAAATACTATGATTAAAAAAACCTGCCTGTTGCTACAGATTTTTCATGAACTGGGAGAAGTAACCTAGTTTTCCTAACCTTATCACTCACTGATAACATTATTAAATCATTAAAAAAAAAAAAAAACAGGCAGGTTTGGCTTGTTTTACTGAATAAAAATAAATAAAGACAAAGCCAATATGGAAAGCAGAAGTATGAGCTATGCTGTCCTAACTACATTTTCTGAGAAGACAGAGCCTCTTTTTTACTTCCCAGTTTATTGCATCAATTAATTAACTGACTTACTCACAGTAAGTCACTTGCTGACTGAGTTGCTGACTTACTGTGAGTATCTTTTCTCTGAAGAAATTCTTTTAACATTTCCTGCAAGGCAGGTGTTTTGGTGACAAGCTCCCTCAGTTTTTGTCTATCTAAGAAAGTCTTTATTTCTCCTTCACTTTTGGAGGGTAAGTTCCCTGGATGTAGAATTCTAGGCTGATGTCCCAAGGTTTAGTCTGACAATTCAAGGTGCTCCAGAACTCTGTTCTGCTTTTCTTTTCAGGCTTCATCCTACCTATGCTATCAAAAATTTTTATTCTAATCAAATGGTAACATAAAATATTCTTTAAAAACACCCTCACACTTTTCACTATGGATTACTGCTCACACTGTTGCCTCTACTATGAATGCCTGATCACTACACTTTAAGACCCAGATGAATTGTCACAACCAGCATGAAGTCATTCTCCCATATCCTGCCAAGGAGACACAACTTCATCATTTTCCACTATCCTTCATACCTACTTCATGCCTGTCTTATCTTTTCTACTTTAATACTTTTACTCTTCTTTATTTCTTTCTATGGCCAAGCACAGTGGCTTTTCTATAAGAGGCTTGCAAAAATTATCTATTGAACATTGTTGCTTAAATGCTCCATTTGAACAAGTGGACTCTAGTGTTCTAGAAGAGTTGTATCAGTTTTACTTTCCTTCTTTTTGTCCCTATGTTTGTGCGAAGCCTCATTCTCTACTGTGTTCCCTCATCCCGACTCCATTCCATTCCATTTTTGAGGAATATTTAATGATTTACCTTTTTGTTTTGAGATAATTGTAAATTCATATGGAGTTGCATGAAATAATACAGAAGATGCCTGGTATTCTTAACCACCTTCCCCTCAACAGTAACATTTTGTAAAATTATAGCATAATAGCACCACCAAGATATTGACATGGATACAGACAAAATACAAAACAGTATTTCACCACAAAAACCTCCTTTTTCCCTACTTCCTTACCACTCCACCCTCTCCTTAAATCTAATAACTACTAACCTGTTTCCCATTTGTATAATGTCATTTCAAGAGTGTTATACAAATAGAAAGGTTTGGGGATTTTCTCTTTTCACACAGCATAGTTCCCCAGGAATTCATCCAGGTTGTTGCATGTATCAAAAATGAAATAGTAGTTTTTTCTGAGGAAATGGTCTGTCCCTTGAAGTTTCCGTTTCTAAGCATGTAGAGCTGTTCATAGTAATCTCTTATTCTTTTTATCTCTGGAAAGTCCATTGTGATATCCTATCATTCCTGATATTCGTCATGTGTCCTCTCTGCTCTTATGTGCTTCTTTCTGTTCTTATTTTTAATATTTTCCTCCTTCTGCTTGGTTTGTATTTATTTTAATGTTCTTTTTCCATATTCTTGAGGTAGGACCTTAGATTGCTAATTTGATACATTTCAAATTTCCCTAAGGTATGAATTTAGTGCTAAAAATTTCCCTCTCAGCATTGCCTTAGCTGTGTCTCAGAAATTTTGCTATGTGGCAGTTTGATTTTCATTCACTTCCACATGTATGTGTATATATATATATATACACATATATACACACATATATATATTCTAATTTCCCTTGACAATTCTCCGTTGACTTATTGATTATTTAGAAATCTGTTGTTTAGTTCCCAAGTGTTTGGAACTTTCTTGTATCTCCTTGCCACAACAGGTAACACTTAAAGTTTCCAGTGATTTAATGTGGATATCTGGGAGGTGGGAGGGGGGTTCAGGATGGGGAACACGTGTATACCCATGGTGGATTCATGTTGATGTATGGCAAAACCAATAAATATTGTAAAGTGAAAAAAAAAAAAAAAGAAAGCAGAAACTTTAATTCAAAAAGAAAAAAAAATAATGTGGATATCTTTGAGAAGAGGCATTTTTAGCCTATCACAATTAATAAAATCAATAAACCTCTAGCCAGGCTAACCAAGAAAGAGAAGATAAAATTTACTAATAGCAAAATGAAAGAGAGGTCCTCACTGATCCCAGGGACATTAAAAGTAACATTATGAACAACTCTATGTCCACAAATTTAATAACTTAGATAAAATGGACCAAATTCCTTGTAAGATACAAACTAACAAAACTCATACAAGGAGAAATAGTATGAATAAGTTTTTATCTATTAAATTAATCAACAGGCAATGATATCCCATAAAAGAAAGCACAAGGCCCAGATGAATTAATTAAACATTTAAGGAAGAAATGATACCAATTCTTTTTCTTTTGATAACAATTAACTCTTCATAATCTCTTCCAGAAAGTAGAAACAGAAGAAATATTTCCAAACTCAGTCTATGAGTCCTGCCATTATCTCAAAACCAAAATCAGATTAAGACATTATGAGAAAAAAAACCCTACAGACTATTATCTCCCATGTATATAGATGCAAAAATCCTCAGCAAAATATTAGTAAATCAACCCCAACATAGTACACAAAGAATTATGCACTCCAACACATAAGATTTATTCTAGGTATAAAACATCAAAAAGTTGATTATTGTCATCTATCATAAAACAATCTAAGAAAAAAATCATTTGATTATACCAATAAATTCAGAAGAAGCAATGGCAAAATCTAAGATCCATTCATAATATAAAGTTTCAGCTAACTAGAGGGAGAAGAAATTTCTTAACTTGATACAGAACATCTGCCAAAAAAACTCTAAAGCTAACATCATACTTAATGGTAAGAAATTAGATACTTTCTCCCAAAGATCACAGCAAAAGCAAACACATTTCCTCTTACCTCTTCTGTTCAACACAGTACTGGAAGTTGTAGCTAATGCAATAAGATAAGAAAATAAAATGTATACAGATTAAGAAGGAAGAAATAAAACTCTCTTTGTTCACAGATGGCATGATTGTCTATGTAGAAAATCTCAAAGACTCAACAGAAACAAAACAACAAAACTCCTGGAACTAATAAGTGACTATAATAAGGCTGCAGGATTGAAGGTTAATATAAAGTTGATTGCTTGCCTATCTTGCAGCAGTGAACAGTTCCAGTTTAAAATGAAAACATAATACCACTTATATTACCACTCCCTCAAATGAAATATTTAGATATAAATCCAACAGGAAGAAAACTGGAATAAAAGAAATCAAAGACCTAAATAAATGGAGAGATATTCCATGTACATGATTAAAAAGACTCAATACCATTACATGTCAATTCTTTCTAACTTGTTCTATAGATTCAATGAAATTCCAATCAAAGGACCAGAACATTATTTTATATATTGACAAACTGATTCTAAAGTTTATATGGCGAGGCAAAAGGTTTAGGACCGCCAACTCAATATTGAAGGAGAATAGTCAGAAGAATGACATCACCCAACTTTAGGACTTAAAGCTACAGCAATCAAGACAGCATTTTGCTGGCAAAAGAAGAGGCAAACAGATCAGTGGAAGAGAACAGAAAGTCTTGAAACAGACATACAAATGTGGCCAACTGATCTTGACAAAAGAGGAAAGGCACTTCCATGGACAAGGAATGGCCTTTTCTCAAAGTGCTGGAACAAATGAACATTCACACAAGAAAAGAATCTAGACAGAGAATTGACACCTTTCACAAAAAGTAATTAAAAATGTTTTATAGGCCTGAAGAGTAAAATGCAAAACAATATACATCTAGAAGATAACATAAGAGAAAACATATGAGATCTTGGGTTTAACAATGAGCTTTTAGATACAACACTAAAGACATAATCCATGAAAACAAAATAGATATAAAACCTTATTAAAACTAAAAACTTGTATGCTGCCAGAAACACCGTTAAGAGAATGAAAACACAATCCACAGACTGAGAGAAAATCTTCACAGCAACATAGATAGACTAGAGATTATCATATTAACCATATTTTAGTAGGAATCCAAAGTGACACGAGAAAGGAATAAACAAAAGGCAAGCATGGCCAGCCATGGCATAATATCCAAATCAGACCTAATCACACCTGAATTCAGCCATGTCTAAGTTATAAATCGAAGCACCTTATCAGGTAAGATAAGCCCTACCTGTGATCAGATACCATATTTATGTAGACACTAGATAACTAAGCTGTTAGAAATGGTGTAGAAGAAATCCCTGCACGATGTAGGAGAGTGGTGTCAGTCAGCTCCAGACCTAAGTGATCTTACAGTGCGGAGGCCTAGTTAAATGTCAACTATCATAATTTGTCATCCTCTTTCTACTGAGATGGGGCACTCCATCTACAAACAGTCACAAAGGAAGAGTATCACCCACATAAGGGTCAGTTCTAGACAAAAGGTTTTGAGGAGCCTGGCCACGCTCTTACTAGCCTATTTCTTAGCAAATGGCTGAGAAGTATGTTCAACTATTGAAAAGCTATGCTCCATACCATCTGCATGAATAAATCATTCTACTAAAAATGTAAAAACAGCAGACCAACTGTTCTTACATAGGGTAAATATTTTTCAATTTTATTAATGATCCTAAATGACTCCCTTAGGAAAAGTAAATTAAGTCCTATATATATAGTTTTATTTCACATTATAGAAAGCCTAGGATAAGCACTGATGCTGCTCTCAGCTATGAAGTTTAAATAAATTCATTTTATGAGACCATTACAAAGGCACAGTGCTTGATACACAGCTGTTGCTGTACCGTTGTTTGTTTAATTGAGTTGTTGAGTAGGGTTCAGTCAGTACACACAGACTGGAAGCATGTGCTTTGCTTTACTTGGAATTGGGCGGCTGCATGGTGACATGTCAGGCCCTGCTTCCCCTCCTCATGTAAATGAATGACTAGTGTGTGCTGGGGCACTTTGCTAGAGCTATAGTAGTGACTAAACACACATTTCAAATGACTGCAAGTGCTATCAAGGAAGGGATGTGATATTTGAGTTGAAATTTAAAGGTAAGAGTAGCACTAACTAGAAGAGAGGTGATGGAAACATTTCAGGCATAGGAAAGAGCATATACCAAGGCTTCATAACAACATGATGATCTTATTACATAGTAAGTTAGTAAGTATTAGTCGCTCAGTCATGTCTGACTCTTTGCAATCTCATGGACTGTAGCCCACCAGGTTCCTCTGACCATGAAATTCTCCAGGCAAGAATACTGGAGTGGGTTGCCATTTCCTTCTCTTATTACATAAGGATATATTATATATTTATCTATTTATCTGTACTTTATGTATATAATAAGGATGGCTGATGAGCTCAATGAAGCCCAGCTACAACCAGTGTTTGTATCACTGAACAAGTGGTTGGGACTAGATCAGAGGGCCTTTTCAGAACATAAGGAGGATTTTGCTTCTTTTCCTAAGGCAAATGAGAAACTCCTGAAGGATTTTAAAGAGAGGGGAACAAGATTTACCTTTTAAAACAATTGCTCTAGTCTGGGTAGGGTGTGTTTTGTGTCTCTTCATTACCTTATATGACAAACAGCCTCTAACTGCTAAGATGCACCTTGCTTCTTCTCTGAGTGGAATTTCAAGGGCATGGAATTATATTGAGGCTTCCCTGGTGGCTCAGACAGTAAAGCGTCTGCCTGCAATGTGGGAAACGCGGGTTCAATCTCTGAGTTGGGAAGATCCTCTGGAGAAAGAATGGCAATCCACTCCTGTGTTCTTGCCTGGAAAATCCCATGGATGGAGGAGCCTCGTAGGCTACAGTCCATGTGGTAGCAAAGAGTTGGACACGACTGAGTGATTTCATTTCTTTTCAAATCTGGGAAATAAAGTTCTAGAACTCACATTTTCTTTATTTTCCTTGGCTCAGATATTCCATTTATGAAGTTTTTTGCTTTGTTCTGTTTTCTACCAGAGATTCTGACTAAGTTCAAAGGTATGCTAGTCTGGTCTAAAAGATGAGATTTTTCTTGGACTTACTTTGGGATCATCTCATTTAGAATCAAACTGTCTGTGCTTGCTATCTTCACCTCAAATTCTATTCAAAGCTCTGCTATCTGCTCTATCCACAGCTGCTCCAACGATGATGTTGCTCATTTTTCAATCTCTATGTTTTACTATCTATTAGAAGCCAATTCTTTCTGAAAATGCTTTCTATAAAAATACATTTTGGCTTTTCTGCTTCATCAAAAGTATTTCTTGACACTTCTTAATCTCCTCTGGGAGCTTCTTTTTCTTTACCCAACTTTTAACTGTTGTTGTCTTCTCACTTCTAGACCCTCTCCCTTGATTTTAACTCAGTCCCATGGTTTCACTCAATCATTTATTTCGCTAATGACTCCCAACTCAGAAGTCTTTCTCTCCAACTCAGATTTCTATCCTCAGCAGCAGATCTACACAAGCACCTAGTAGACATCTTCACTTGGCCATCCTACAAATATCTACAACTCAGTATATCTAAAAACTAAACTCATGATCTCATTTTATATTCCTCTACAAATCAGCCCTTTCTTTCCCTGTCTTCTCACTGGGTACTGCTAGTGTTCATGCTCAAAACCTATGCATCATCCTTGACATCTATTTCTCACATACAATCTAATCAATCCTTTTGATTTAAACTTAAATCTCCCTTGTATCTTTCCAGTATTTCTTTCTAGCCCCATTACCATTATCATAAATTTAGAGTGTCTGCCATTATTTTCTTAAGTGGATTACTGCAGTAGTCTTCACTTGTTCTTTGCCTTGAGTGAGTTTTCTAAAGCACAAATGTGAATGTGTGACTACATGGATTAAAACTCTTCAATGACTCCTCACTGCTCTGAGGGTAAAGTCCAAATTCCTTAAGCATCACTTACAAAGCTCCTCATGCCTCTCTTTCTAGCTCATTTCTCATTATTCACCTATTTAATCTCTACACTCCAGGCCAGAATGAACAGCTTTCATATCTCCCAGAACACTGACCTTATTCTCTGTTACTTATCTAGCCCCTACTCATCCTTTAGATCTCAGCATGGATATGAGTTTCTCTAAGAAATCTGACCTGTTGTCCAGATTAGCTGATCCTCTCACGTGTTCCTATAGTACTCTGACCTTTCAACTGGATAGCTGTGAAGCAATTTTTTCCCCCCCACCATTTGATCTCTGCTGCTGCTGCTGCTAAGTCACTTCAGTCGTGTCCGACTCTGTGTGACCCCATAGATAGCAGCCCACCAGGCTCCCCCGTCCCTGGGATTCTCCAGGCAAGAACAGCAGAGTGGGTTGCCATTTCCTTCTCCAATGCATGAAAGTGAAAAGTGAAAGTGAAGTCACTCAGTCGTGTCCGATTCTTGGCGACCCCATGGACTGCAGCCTACCATTTGATCTCTAGTGCCCAGAAAAGGATTTAATAAATATTTGTGGAACTGACGGTCTGCTTCATGTGGTTCTTAATTTTTTTTTTTTAATGTTTTAATGGCTGACTCGAATCTCTGTGATTGGTGTGTGCCCTGCAGAATCTAAGTTATGGATACGTACTGGTCTATAGTTAAGCAATGCGGCTTCCAGGTTGATTGCTTTGTGAACACTAACAATAAGAAAAAGCCTAAGATTTAAAAAGAAAATGAAAGAAAGAAAAGCAAGCAAAAATAGCTCCCACGAATTATTCTCCTCTGGAGGGGGATTTCACCTTGACTCTCATCTACCATGGTACTGCTGTGGATTTCAGCAGTTTTCCTGGAATACTAGATACAAGTGCTACTGGACTCCCCTCTGGTGGATGAGTGAATATTTGCTCGTAATGAAATAATGTCTGAAAGGAGTCATTCATTTAATAAATACTTATTGAGCAACTAAACATATAGAGTACTGAGTATACATTAAAAGCTTGGGGATATAATAGTAACCAAAGCAGATAAAAATGTCTGATCATACAGAGATTTTGCTCACTACCTTTATCTTTAGTGCCTGGAAGAACTGCTTAATATTTGCAAACTGACTAATGAATGTTGCTTAAGGCCTGCTTCTAATCTGAATCATTCTGCGTTTCCTTACATCTTGACGGCCTTGCATTCTAGATGAGGGATTATAAGGCAGATGCATAGAAAAAGAAGGAGGGCTGTAACACAGTTCTTCCGGTGGGTAATCGTTCTGTCTCCCTTACTTTCTTTTATATCTTTAATTTTGAAATCAATTTTTACCATAATATAGCATAATCAACAAATGTTAGCTTGTGAAATTTAAGAGTTCCCTTTATAATGAATAGAGTTATAAGAAAATATCTTTTTTCATAATTTTGCTGATAATTTTGGCTATGTGTTATTCACATACAGGGCTTCCCAGGTGGTGCAGTGGTAAAGAATATGCCCGGTAATGCAGGAGACACAAAAGATGTGGGTTCTATCCCTGGGTTGGGAAGATTCCCTGGAGTAGGAAGTGGCAACCCACTCCAGTATTTTTGCCTAGGAAATTCCATGGGCAGAGGAGCCTGGTGGGCATGGTCATAAAGAGTCGGACATTTCTAGGTGTGTACATACTACATACACTCACATATACCAGAATGATTCCCTTAATTTTAGCAAATTACACATGTGCTCTATATAACTTATTTAAAAGGAAATCAATTTGATAATTATTGTTATATTTGTAGCAGTTTCTCTGTATAATATGTGAAAATTGAAGACATGAATAAAATCAGTGCAAGCTTCTATCCGACCGCCTTATCTATATGTCTTAGGGATTATAAAGATAAAAGTAAGGTTATTGTTCTTTGAGAGCTAAAGAACTCAGTAAAGCACTCATTCAGGTTTCTTCAGAAGGGAATATGTGATTTATCAGCAGGCTGAAAAACACTAAACGTGCCTTATATCACATTTATAGGCATCAGAATTCTTTAAAAAAAATGTAGCTAATAATCAGGTTGAATGTCATTTACTTTTGTTTTGGTCTCCAGGAAATATTGTTTACTTTGCTTTAAAATTTATGTGAGTCATTTTGGTTATATGCCTTTTTTAATTAGCTTGAAGGAAGCAATCACTGGGGAGAAAGCGGAAATCAATTCTGATCCGATATTGATAGCTACTGTGCTGTAAACTGTGTGTCCTTTCTAATTAAATGTAAACATGTTCAGTTCTAAAGTCCAGCGGCAATGACAACAGTCACTAGGAAAGATTGCCTAAGTACTTACTGCTCAACTGATTTGCCTGGCCTTTCTTTCTTTCATAGTTGTGCTTGTGCAATCATCGCTGGGGTGAATGCTGGTTGTAACTGACTTTTTTTTAGGTCATCTTCAGAGAAAATATTTGACAAGAATGTAGAGTGCTCTGTAATACCTAAAGTTATTTATTAACTATGTCCTTCTGATAGCTAATCAATGGCATTGCACAGAGTCAAATTTGTTGCACCAAACTGCCTCCCTGCCCAAAGCTGAGTCTTGGTAAATATTTAATGGCAGTAGAGGTGTTTTGCTAGTTATCAAACTGATATGCTAAAGGACTCTTAAAAGCAACTTTATCTTGCCTTCTCTTCCATAAATGATTTGCTCAGCAATACAGTATGTAGGTGTAAAAGCATCTGGATTTCATTTTACTGGGTATCCTGCTCAGAAAAAGACCAAATGAGAATATGAAAAAATGCTCATTTTAATCAGTACTCTGTTACTTAAACATAAGAGGGGAAAACAAATCACCAACTTCTCTTCTCTTCTCGGCAAAATGCCAACTCAAAGCATAAAACAACCTAGCCTCTGCATTTTACTAAACACTGCACCAGACTTTTTCAAAACTCATTGTAGGCTTCTGTCATCAGGAAATGTTATAAAGTTTCTGTTGCTACAGAGTTGCTACATGCCCTGTAAAAATCAGAAGGCATTTGGATTTTTGCTTTCTATTCAACACAATAAAGGTTGAGTTTTACACCTTTACCTTTTTAATTTCTGAATTCTTAGGCCCTCCTGTTTCACTTACTCTAACTTGTGGTTGGGCAAAAACAAACAAACAAACCTGACAACTTTTTTAAATTTGGAAGAAATCTTTTCAGGTTTAAATTTCATTGGAATATTGATAACTGTTTAGACTCTTTCTAGAAATGAGGCTCATTTCATCTAAAAATTTAACACTAAATTTACTACCAAATACTGTTTTACAAAGTATGAATTTTAATAGTCTAACTACAGAAAGCCACAAATTATTCTCCTAAGTATCAAATAAGAACCTGTGACTCAAAGCATTGTATTAAATTAATGGCCTTTTAAGAGGCATCCTACATCAAAAGGATTAAAATTGAAAATTAAAAACAAGTGTGAAAGCAAAAAAGTTTAAAGTTAAGCTTTCAGAATGAAAAAATTTTACGAATGTGCCAGATTTGAGGTGGAAACACTGGGTTTAACAATACCTGGATGACCTGTTTACTTTACTTTGTGGTGGTCTGAAAGGAATGTTCATACATTTTTTTTGGCCTGACATGGCTAGTGCATAGAACAGAAATAGCCACCTACTATCAGTGACATATGAAGTTAATTTTTTAAGATATTATTAGATGAACCAATTATATGAAAGAAAGGTTTCTGAATCTTTCCTAAAACCCTTTCTAGGAGGTCTTTAATAACATGGTGCTTTGAGAGAGTAAGGCACTATTCAGTTCAGTTCAGTCGCTCAGTTGTGTCCGACTCTTTGCGACCCCAGGAGGTGCAGCACGCCAGGCCTCCCTGTCCATCACCACCTTCTGGAGTCTACCCAAATCCATGCCCATTGAGTCGGTGATGCCATCCAACCATCTTATCCTCTGTTGTCCCCTTCTCCTTCGGCCCTCAATCTTTCCCAGCATCACGGTCTTCAAATGAGTCAGCTCTTCACATCAGGTGGCCAAAGTATTGGAGTTTCAGCTTCAACATCAGTCCTTCCAATGAACACCCAGGACTGATCTCCTTTAGGATGGACTGGTTGGACCTCCTTGCAGTCCAAGGGACTCTTAAGAGTCTTCTCCAACACCACAGTTCAAAAGCATCAATTCTTCGGTGCTCAGCTTTCTTTATAGTCCAACTCTCACATCCATACATGTCCACTGGAAAAACCACAGCCTTGACTAGATGGACTTATACTCCAACTGTAAGGCACTATTTCCAACTTTAAAAGGAGTTCATTTTTACATTGCTAAGCTCTACATACTAAAGTTTGGAAAGATGGCATAGAATATGTATGCTTTAAAATTAGTATTTCTGTTTATGTCTCTTGAAAATATGTCTATATTCATTTTGATATATATTATGTGATATAATGGTATTGCCCTACTTCTCAGAATTTGGCCAGGGATGCAGATCAGACAAGAATTAGGGGCAGGCCAGCAGGCGCATGTCATGGGCCTCACTTTTAAATGGTCACAAAAAACTCACTGGAATAAACTTAAAATTTGCACAGGTGACCAATGACTCATGTAAATGCAAAAAAGTAAATTGGGTTACTTCCCTAAATAGATGAGTACCTTACCTAGAAATTTAGAATATTTTTTTTTGCCAGCTCTGATACATAATTGCATATTATAATGTATGATAAATAGCATCAATTACACTTTACCAGACAACTAACTTCTGAAACCAAAACATATGATGTGATGCCATTAAGGGATTCAATTCTAATATGTTTCTTCAAAAGTGTCTGGTTGGGAAATTAAAAAAGACAAGTAAAAGAAGCTGTGGCAGTACCTAGCAGGGGCACCCAGCTCAGACAGACTGAAGGGTAGGGAGTATAGGAGCTTCTTAGAAGACATTATGTCTAATTTGAGTCTTGAAAAGGAACAGGATTTGATCTATAGTGGATGTTGTAGCTAATGATGGTGTATATCAGCACACACTATGTGTGTATCAAGGTGGTATGAGAAAAACCTTGTGGAAAATATTTAACTCATTACAGGCTTGCATAGTCGGCTAGTGCTAAAAAGAAACCGTCAGATCTTTGTAAAGTAGGTGAGGGAGAGACTATTTAGTGTTCTCTTACTGACAAGTGTTTTCTGAATCTAAGAGAGGGAATAACTGATGATCTGATTGCTGAAAGGCCAATGTGTGGAAACTCTGGTCTGGTTGAGGATAGGCTCATTTTCACTGTCATCACTCATTCATTCAACAAATATTTATACAATATCTACTTTGTGCTAGACACAGTTCTAGGCACTATGGGGAGAGCAAGGAATAAAACAGACTAAGATTCCTACTCTTCTGGAAAGTTTGAGAATGAAGTTTACTCAGCTTTATTTAGCAAAGACATACCTGACAGCTGAGGTCCCTTTCTGGAGAACTAACCTACAGCCTTGGTCTGAGAGGCTCTTATGTCTCACCTATTTTTCACTCTATCCTCTATGTTAAAGACTCCCCAGATAACAATTCATCAGTTTTTAAAACTAATGTTTTATTTCAAATTTTATATTTTCATGATGAGTCCACTTTTTGTATTATATGTATCTCCAGAATAAATTTTCAGTCAACAAAGTACACCTTATTGTAGTATTTCTTTTTAATGGTAAAGGTATATGTAAATATTATGCAAATACACAAAAGAACATTAGTTATAATTTTATTTTTTTTAAATATTTTTATTTATTTATTTGGCTGTGTCAAGTTGCAGATGTGGGATCTAGTGAGCTGACCAGGGATCGAACCCAGGCCCCCTGCATTGGGAGCGCAAGATCTTAGTCACTGGACCACCAGGGAAGCCCCATTAGTCACAATTTTGAAGAATGATTCGACTGTAAAGACAATTCCTTGAAGGTAGCCTATGAGGTGAGTTTTCATATACTCACACTTATTTTCAAAAAGATTTTATATTCTTATAAGACATTAGGATAAACTGAAATATTTTCAGATAATAAGAAAAGGTTTGAAATCATAAGTACTAGGTTTTATAGTACTTCAACATCCATCTATATTCTGATAATCACTGCCTATAAGAGGTTTACTTTGGAGAGTGACAAATATAACTTCTAGATCTCTTTGAAGCAAGTAAATCATCAAAACAAACAAACCAACCAATCCAACAAACTGACAGTTAAATGATATAGCAGGGAAATTTTTATTGTCCTTACAATCCAATATTTAGCTAGCTTTGGATTGAAATAGTGGATTAGGATAAGATGTACTGCTGCTGAGTATACTATAACAAAGAATGTTAGGCTCCTTTCAATAAGCAAGATTGTATTTCCTTTATCTGAAAAATTCATAGCTGCAACATGCTTGTTTTTCATTTAATAAGTTTTCATTGTAGGTATGTATAGAACTTACCTGTAATACAAATATAAACATGGGCCTAACTATAATTTGTTCTTTACTTGGGGAATAACTATCTGATCTTGTTCACTACTCAAGAAAATATCTGCTAACTGGAAGGCAGATTCAACTAGGAAAAAAAATATAAAAGAGACTGATGTGGATGGGCAAAGGACTGAAAGCTGGTCTTCAGCTTATTTATTTTATTTAGTTTGTTTCCTGCTATGGGTATGATAAATTCATAAATGAAAAGCTACCAATATTAACATAATAGAGAAGAAACCTATATTTTCGTCTACATGAGACAGGGCTTCTGCAATATTATCAGCATATGTTACTTTTTTATAACTTATTGAAACATGTTACAAAAGAGAATAACAAATTATTATTTTAATGAAAAAATGACATGCATATGGATTAAATCTAACTTGGCAACATGACTTTACCAAATTTGACCTACTAAAGAGATCATTCACAACAAAATGAAATAAATTTAAAAACTTAAAAACATGTAGTTTTCAAGAACACAACATTTTTAAAAGCACACCCATTTCAAAACTATCTGAGTGTCTGAAAATAAAAAGTGAAAGTCACTCAGTCATGTCCGACTCTTTGCTACCCTGCGGACTGTACAGTCCATGGAATTCTCTACGCCAGAACACTGGAGTGGGTAGCCTTTCCCTTCTCCAGGGGATCTTCCCAACCCAGGGATCGAACCCAGGTTTCCCACATTGTAGGCGATTCTTTACCAAGTGGGCTATCAGGGAAGCCCAAATCTGAGTGTCTATAATATACCAAATATACTATTAGCCCAAGTGTTACAAACTGCAGAGTGCAGCTGATGAGATAGATGATTACAATACAAACAGAGTGGAAGCACACCTAATTGGGCTGGTGAATGGGAGGTGAGAACGGTAACAGATTTTTAAGAAGAGAACAGTTCCTTAAAAAAAGAAAAAGCATAAGTAAAAGCTTTTTTGGGGGAAAAAAGGGTGTGTAGGTGGCCTCAGCTAAACAGCAGGGAAAGGGCAAAGGTGAAGGGGAAGAGGCAGTCATGGGGGAGATCATGACAGAAGCCTTAAGAACTATGATGTTATCCTGTGGGAAGGGAGGACTATTATTTAAAGGCTTTACGAAGGGAAATGGCAGTCAGGAGTGGGAAATGAATCTGAAGATAACAAAACTGGCTACAGAGAAATTATTTACGAGGCTATCCTAGTAGTTCAGGGCTTCCCTGGTGGCTTAGACGGTAAAGAATTTACCTGCAACGTGGGAGACCCGGATTCAATCCCTGGGCCCGGAAGATCCTCTGGAGGAGGGAATAGCAACCTACTCCAGCATTCTTGCCTGGAGAATCCCACGGACAGAGGAACCTGACAGGCTACAGTCTGTGGCGTTGCAAAGAGTTGGACACGACTGAGTGACCAACACTTTCCCAGTAGTTCAAGTGAGATATAATGAGAGACAGAATAGGGTACTGGGAATCAAGATAAAGGGAGAAGGCCATGGCACCCCACTCCAGTACTCTTGCCTGGAAAATCCCATGGACAGAGGAGCCTGGAAGGCTGCAGTCCATGGGATTGCTGCGGGTCGGACACGACTGAGCGACTTCACTTTCACTTTTCACTTTCATGCATTGGAGAAAGCAATGGCACCTCACTCCAGTGTTCTTGCCTGGAGAATCCCAGGGAGGGGGGAGCCTGGTGGGCTCCCGTCTCTGGGGTCGCACAGAGTCGGATACGACTGAAGTGACTTAGCAGCAATCAAGATAGAAGAGAGGAAACAGATTCCAGAAGTATTTGAAGGGAAAGAGATGACTATGTTGACTCAGGCACTTAGAAGGAAGAGCAGTTTTTATTTTAAAGAAAGTTGTCTTCAGTTTCAGAAGTTGGGATACCCATTCTGAATTGGAGTGCCCCAGAAATATCTGGAAATGTCCAGCAGATAGTTTGCATACAGTGACTGAAGCTGAGAAGTCTGGGCTGTGTATCTGCATTTAGGAGTCATCAGCATATACGTAGGTGTTAAAATCAGAGGAATAAGTGGACACAGTCCAGGAAAATGATTTATAGAATTGCTATCACAAACAATGAAAAGATTGCTGAGAGATAGTTGTAATAAAAATCATAGAAAGACTTTTTTCCCCTAGAAGAGACAGTGTCTTTTTAAATGATATTCTAAGTGAAATAATAATTAAAAAAATTTAGCGGCTACCTCCCAAGAGAGTTTTGAGAGAAATAAAAGAAATGTAAGACTTACTCCCTAGTTAACACTGACACTACTTTATTTCTCATATAGATTTGTATGTAAGATGCTTCTTCCAGTAGCCTTCATATCCCAACATAATACTTTAACTGTACATTTTCATTCTGTTATTATATTGGGGCACTTTTAGTTATCTCAGGGCACCTGGGGTACCATTTGCCAGCAAAGGATCATAAGCAGTGATTGAGAGGTGAAAAGAGAATGGGGTTTGTGGTCAAAGGCCCTAGGCCCTTCTGTTCATGATTTACATGACTTTGGGCAAATTACTTAACTGAATTTCAGATTCCTCAATTGTAAGACAGACAATTTACGTACTTCACACAGTTGTTATGAGGATCAACTTAGATTATGGCTGTGAAAGAAACTCTGCCAAAAGTAAAGCTCTATGTAAGTATTAGCCAACACCATCACTACACCTCTGTGGTAGACCAGTTAGACAGCATGGGAAGTGAGGAGTGGAAGGTTCACATCACAGATGGCAAAGAAAACTGGCTCAGGAGAAGGTCAAACTTGGGGAGCACCCTGAAACCTATAATCCAGGAGGAGTAAGAGATCTAGAGCTCTGAACACCGTTCTGGTCCGAGAGCATGAAGTCCATGAAAAGCCAGCAGACAGAATACAAGGTGCCACGTATCAGCAGGTATATTGGCAATTGTATGACCTAGAGTAGAAATTGTATGACTTAGAGTAGAAATGTCTTATGTTATTTATTCTAGGTCATGGCTAACTAGACTCATTTTCCGGATTCTAAAAATTGGCCGTTGAAAAAACTCTCGTTTCTAACAGAATTTGAAAGTATTTGTTTAAAAATAATAGGATTCTTTAAATCACACATACATGAAAAAAAAATCTGGGTTTCAGGCCTTAATGACAGATATTCAAATCTTGAATTGTAGGGAAAGGAAAGAAAGTGATGACACTATTGAGTAACATGCTGCTGCTGTTACTATTGTGTCAGTCATGACCGACTCTTTGCGACTCCATGGACTGTAGCCCCACTAGGCTCCTCTGCCCATGGGATTTCCCAGGCAAGAATACTGGAGTAGGCTGCCATTTCCTTCTCCAGAGGATCTGCCCAACCCAGGAATTGAACCTGTGTCTCCTGCACGTCTCCTGCATTGCAGGTGGCTTCTTTATCATTGAGCCACTGGGGAAGATTCATTCAGTAACAGGGGTATCCACCAGTGAATAATCCTGACTAAAAAGACTAGACAATTTCAATAATTAAGAGAGAACATTGCATATGCAAAGAACACTGGATTTGGTTAGAACATCTTATTTCTAAACTCCATCCTTGCCACTAACAGGCCATGATACCTTGGTAAATTCTATTTTAACTTTTCTAGGACTGAGTTCAAATCTTCAGATAGAAATGAACATGATGCCTATTGTTTTGAGTGCTTTCAATACTTATTTGGGCATTTTACATACACTATATCTAATTTGCACAAAAAAGCTGAAAGGTGATTATTTCCATTTAAAGTGAGAAAATGGAGGGTAAAGAGGCTGAGTAATCTACCCAGGCTAGTAAATGGCTGAGTAAGGGTTCCAGTCACAATATATGTTCCTCCAAAAATTATGTCATATTTGTTTTCTAAAATGTGATTTTCTCAGGACTCCTTCTGGAGAAGGCAATGGCACCCCACTCCAGTACTCTTGCCTGGAAAATCCCATGGACGGAGGAGCCTAGTAGGCTGCAGTTCATGTGGTTGTGACGAGTCAGACACGGCTGAGCGACTTCACTTTCACTTTTCACTTTCTTGCATTGGAGAAGGAAATGGCAACCCACTCCAGTGCTCTTGCCTGGAGAATCCCAGGGATGGGGGAGCCTGGTGGGCTGCCATCTATGGGGTCGCACAGAGTCGGACACGACTGAAGCGACTTAGCAGCAGCAGCAGGAGCAGCAGCAGGACTCTTCCAGGCTTACTATTTTATGAGACCAATGTTTAATCAAATAAAATGAGTGTAAGTATACATTCTAAGTCCTAGAATAGTTTATCAAAGGTCGTATATCAAAGATTAGTTCTGGGATCCAAAGAAAACTACCAAGCCTCTCCTTGTTTCACTTTTGAAACCATTTTTATAGAGATAATAATTTATGATATCAATTATCTCACAAGAGGTGGGAAATAAAAAGTGCTTATGACCTTGGAAGATACAAAGACTATGGATAATAACATTATAATTGCCTATCATGTATCTAAGAAGCCTTCCAAAATTTTTTTAAAATAAAGTCAGTTTTAATACTCTGTGTATGACTTAAAAGTTATCAGTTGAAGATTGAAGGAAATTTCTTCTATTGGTAAGCAAAAATGTACATGCTAACAACATTCATTTTCCAACCCATTACTGCAACTTCTTAATACCACTGCCTGGTTTCTGAAATGGAATTCATTAGAAGGCCATTTCACCAAAAATACCTAAGGAATAAAGCTTAAGGAATAAAGAATGAACATCCTGCTACTTGACATTAATCACATTAACTCAGAGAACCTAACAGACAGCTATAGCATTACTCCTAACTGGAAGACACTGAAATTAAAGCACAGGGCTTTACAGTTAATGGGAGTTGCACAACTGAAAACACTGAATGTCAACTTCAAAATATGCCCCTAAGTTATTGTTCATGGATAGTGCCATTCCTCTGTTTAATCAAGAGTTAAAGCATGTGCAGTAATTCCCTATTTTCACAATATTCTTTCTGACAATAAAGATAACAACTACGAGAACAGTTTTCAGCTGGCTAAACCTGATGTACTGGTTTTGTTAATAAAAAATTCATGACAATTAATGAAATGGATCTATTAAGACAGTCCCCCAAAGTAGCACAGCTGCCCCACCTACAAATGAACTTCTTGTGACCTATATTATTCAGAAAGAACTGTAGTAACTTGCTCTAAAAATTGTTACATACAAAAGGTTCAAATCAAATCAAAGCATTACTCAGAAGCTGGCAAGATAATTCAAGAGAAGAATGTTTGATATGGCCACCTTTAATCAAGTTTTCATTTGCTGTTCATATTCATGAGACTATTTCTCTAATTAATGCTTTTCTACTATATTAAATTATAATAAATGCAAACCTACATTTAAAAATCATCTAAAGATATTAATAACTAACACTTGGCTGAATTCCAGATTTCATACTTTGCTATTCCAACTGCACTGACAGACTATCGAGTAGCCGTATCTCTTTCTTTTCATCTCAAGCCCTTAGTGGTCAAGTGCTAGGCAAAGAGAACAGACAAAAAAGTTTAAGATTCATAATGATTTGCTTGATATGCTTTCACAAATACAACTCAGCAGGACATTTATTTCTTAGTTTTCCCCCTAAAAATAATCCTTTGTTTTAACTAAGTCATGCTTTGTGCTTAAAATCTGTTAAATGTTAATGCTTTTTTCTAACACACTCACACACATATGTATATGTGTACATGTATACATCTTTCATTAGAAAAATTTATGACTATCAGGGAGATAATTCAGGAAGATCCCCTGGAGGAGGGCATGGCAACCCATTCCAGTATTCTTGCCTGGAAAATCCCATGGACAGAGGTGCCTGGTGGGCTACGGTCCCTAGGGTTGCACAGAGTTGGAAAAGACCGAAGGGACTTAGCTTGCAGCACGCAGGGAGATAATTAACTCCATTTCCATATACAAAAGTCAGAGTCTACACAATGAAGTTCAATGTACAAGAATGACAGATTTGTACCAAAAGGCAGGTGATGTCCCTGATGAAGATAAGGAAAGCTTATGACACACAATCTTTTCTAAACCAAAGAAGCCTCATCATATTTAATCTATCTTTAATTTAGGAATTGAAATTATTTAAAAATTTCTACTTGTACAATAGTTAATGAAATCCACATCTTATACTAAGCCTTTTGTTTTTTAACTATGAAAAGACATATGACAAGAGCCACAGTATGAAAAAGAATAAAACAAGGTAAATAAACAGAAAATCTGATCCCTAAAAAAAAAAAAAAAGTTTAATGCGAAAACACAGAGAGACATGAGAAGACAAGACAATATGTTATCTTACAATATAAGATTGGGATGCTATGGAAAAGGAATAAAATCTAAGAAGGCAATTTTAGAGAATAAAGAATTCACTGACTAAATTAAAAGTAAGTAGAAAGATGTAACAGTATAATGTGACTATATGATGCCACTGAATCGCCCAGTTAAAAAATGGTTAAAATGGTAAGTTTTGTTATATATGTTTTATGACCAAAAAAAAAAAAAAGAATGTGTGAACTTTTATGTAGTTTGGTAAATGGGAGAATATTTTACAGAAAAACTCCTCATAGCCAATAGCTGTGGTGGAAATTTTGTACTATAAACAACTTATTTTTATTCTTGGAAATGGAAAGTTACTTAAAGCAACAATGAGGAAGTAGACTGCATTATTTATACAAATAAATGTTTTAAATCCACTGACAAAAAGGATAACCTGAAGTAAAGTTGGGGAAATTTCTACAACTATGTATCCAAAAAAATATATAAAGGAAAACATGAATCAGTCTAGAAAGTACAACATCTGGGAATTAGGAAAATGGAAAGAGACATCATAAAGAAACAAAAAAGAGGAAACTCTCAGATAATCTTAAGGAGCATTTCTCAGAGATGAAAGATAAGAATCTTCAAATTAAAAGCATCTATAAGAACAGAACACAATAAAAGAAAGAAGATCCACTCTCAGAACCTCCTTATGAGATTTCAGAACACTAAGGTGAAAAAAAATTAATATTTTTCATGAGAAAAAAGTCTGCAAAGGAAGACTGATTTGAATCATCCTGGAATCAGTTACTAGAAACAGAAAGAGAGAAGAGAAATATCTTAAAAGTTTCAAAGGCAGATAAACTTCAAACTTCAGTTCCACATTCAAAGAACCTCTCTATCATCTACCCTTTGGAAGTGACTTGAACAGGCAAGACAGCAAGAAAGAAGACATGGAATCCTAGAAACAGTGAAACCAACCCAGAGATGAAGAGAAATCTTAGGAAGACAGCTGCGAGGAAGCCTAGAGAGCAACCAACAGGTCTAATTATAGCAGGAGGATGGGGCGGGGGGTGCTCTGGTGAAAAAGGAAACTACAGAAAACAGAAAGAGTGTCAAGACGGACAAAGCTGAAATAATAAAGCACAAGATCCAAGAAAAAGAAAGGTAATTAGAAATTTCAGACAGGATGAAACAACTGTACAAGAAAGTCAGGGCTTAAGTAAGAAAAAGACACAAAATATGGTATGATTTGAAGTACTTGATGGAGTTTTTTTTTTTTTTTTTTTAAATCCTTTTGTCTTGATCCAAAGAACATTCTCCTTTGGCACAGGGACTGAAAAATTCAACCCAACAAAAGGGACTATAGTTCTTGAACATACATGGCCAATACAGTCAATTACATTGCTTTCTGTTTTTCAAACAGGAAAAATTTTAAATTTTAACATCAATCTGTGCATAAAGCAATAAAGAATTTCATTACTAATTCCACTGAAGGACAGGTGGAAAAAAGAGGAGAAAGTCAAATTCAGATTCTTCACCTTCATTCAATTTGTTGAACAATTTTTAGGGCAAGTGACAATAAGAGTTCTTTACAAATCTATATATTTGCTATTTCAATGCCTTCTAGAAGTCTGCTGCTGCTGCTAAGTCAGTTTAGTCGTGTCCGACTCTGTGTGACTCCATAGACAGCAGCCCACCAGGCTCCCCTGTCCCTCGGATTCTCCAGGCAAGAACACTGGAGTGGGTTGCCATTTCCTTCTCCAATGCATGAAAGTGAAAAGTGAAGTCGCTCAGTCATGTCCAACCCTTAGCGACCCCATGGACTGCAGCCTACCAGGCTCCTCCGTCCATGGGATTTTCCAGGCAAGAGTACTGGAGTGGGGTGCCATTGCCTTCTCTGGTTAAACACCTTATTTAGACCCAAATAAGAGCACATTCCAAGGCACTAGGGGTTAAGACGTCAATATATTTTTGTGAGGGACACAATTCAACCTATAACAATAACCAATTAGTATTTACATCAAATAACACTGTTTTAAAGCGTGGATTCTTAACATGAGGATGGGAAAAATTTTTTATCTTTAATTTTCACTCTTCATGTAAATACAGTATTTCTTACGATTATGAACACAGGCAACATCTTCAGTAGTATTATTAGTGGTTCTTGAGACTTTGAGCCCATAGAAACCACTGGTATTTTTAGGTCACATTTCAGTGTTTGCAGTCATCTTCAAAATATTATTTATAGTTATCACTACTTCAAAATTACAGTTTTTAATAGACTTGCTGTTAGATAGTTATTTAATGTATTAGTGCATTAATATATCACAATGTAATACATTCATAATTTTATTTCAGTAAAACTGATTTTGATTTAATTGAATTTTATGCACTGAACATTATTTTGAGAGGGGATCAAAAATTTTAAAAAACCTTTCAATAACCTACAGCTCTAGTTAGTGAGTTCTTCCATTTCATACTTGAGTTTTTTTAATCTTCATAAGTATTTAAAAATATGCAGTGCCTTGTACATCATTTTCAAACCTTTTATAAAAACTATGATCCACCATGAAAAAATGTATTTTACATGTAGCTCAAGACACAATCTTCTTTCTCACACACAACACAAAACTGAAACAAAAATGTCACAAAACCATATTTATCCTTCCTGCACTCCTGACACTTTCTATTCTATCTCTATTCATTAAAAAGTGCCAGTGTGACCTAATGAATTAATTTTACAACTAATCTTGGAGCATAAATTAAATTAGTCTTAAAAATCCTTTAGTGGAATTTCTACATTTTGTCAATTTTTATACTGATAAACAGGCTTCCCAGGTGGCGCTAGTGGTAAGAACCTGCCTGCCAATGCAGGAGACATAAGAGACACAGGCTCGATCCCTGTGTCGGGAAGATCCTCTGGAGGAGGGCATGGTAACCCACTCCAGTATTACTGCCTGGAGAATCCCATGGACAGAGGAGCCTGGCAAGGCTAAGGTCCATATGGTAGCAAAGAGTCAGATACAACTGAAGTGGCTGAGCATGCATACTGATAAACATAATTATTCAAAACATAATCTGAGTGTATGTTTGTTTTAATATTTTAACAATTGTAGATTACCTCTGCCAAAGATTCCTTTCATTTTTAAAACTGATAACATTAATAGAAGAGCCTATTAACAGGGAGATTAAAAGAAAATGAAGTAGAGCTCTTAATTATCAGAGATGACTTTGACATGGCAAAAATTTCAGCAACCTGTCTGATCAAGTATCGATGTATGAAATAAGACAAATACTCCTCAGGTGACAAAAAGAAGAACGTGATCTTGCTGCTTTTCCCTTCTTTGCTGGCATAAACCAATTTCTTTTAAGGTGGTCTTTGAGAATGTCTCTGGTCTTTGAGAAAATAAATATGTAAGAATAAATACTTTGAGGAATAACTAAAGGAACACGTCTGTCATGAAATTTGAATGTAGCATATATTGGATAAATATGGATAAATGTAAAAACTACAAGTGATTTTCACATAACAAGAAAGAGTCAGCAGGATATCGATTCTGACATCTGAGATCCTTTGGCTCTTTTAGTATAATAAACAGTGTAAAGTAAGACTATCAGTTCTCTAAGATCCCTTTAGGAAGCTTTCTGCCCCTTGCACTCCTGATTAACCCCATCCCACTGATTTTAAAAGGCCACAGCATAGCAAACAATATTAACTTCCTTGGAAAGATTTTAAGACTATTCAACATGTAAGGGATAAAATGAACTAAGACGACTCTGGAAACTGTGAATGATTTTGCTGGCTGTTAATAACAAGTATTTATTGGCAAATCAAACAATGATCAATATAGTTTAGTCGAAAAGAATTTTGTGATGTATCAGAACTTAATTCATAATGTCATCAACATCAATAACATAAAAATAACTTCCTGCCAATGATACTATGGGCAGTTTAGTTTAAACAAACTACTATAATACATCTTAGACCAGTTTTAGAAAAGCAGCATGTATAGGACACCATGAATCAACTTCCTGTTTCAGAATATAAGCTGCCTTTTGCGATGATACCTCTGTCATGCATCAGCCCACACTGCTTATTGCAGCTATTGCTGTAGAACGGAGTCTGTCCCCTTTAAAAGGAAGATTTGGCAGTCTGGAAGTTATGAGGGACTGTTAGGGCTTCCCCTGTGGCTCAGCTGGTAAGGAATCTGCTTGCAGTGTGGGAGACCTGGGTTTGAATCCTGGGTTGGGAAGATCCCCTGGAGGGAAAGGCTACACACTCCAGTATTCTGGCCTAGAGAATTCCATGCACTGTATAGTCCATGAGGTCACAAAGCGCTGGACATGACTGAACAATTTTCACTTTCATTAGAACCTAATGGGTTTTCTCTCTGGTGAGTAATCGAAGTAGTATCCTGAAACATAGCTTTGAAGAGAAGTATTTATTTTTCTGTGGCTCAGACTATTTTTTGGTTTTGCTTTTAATTTAAGAGCATTCCCAGTTTGCAACCAAGTGATGAGGTAGTCTATAATACAGCCTACTCCTTTAAGAATCATTTTATAAAATCAGCCATCAGGAGTCCTGAACTTTACCTGAGATCTTTCTCTTTCATGTCAATGGTCAAGTTATCTTACTTCTCTAGTTCATCCACCAACATTAGTCACTGATTATCTACCCATATATTGAAAGTATGGCTACCAAAATCCTTTAATTTCTTTGAGCAAAAAATTAAGTCATACTGGATCTATATTAATTTTTTTAAAGCTCACTGGAATTAAATGTTAGCATAAATGAATATATCATGTTGACTCTAGCTGCCAGTGGGAGTAAAATTCACATCAGTAGCATCAACAAACAGTACTGAATTATCCATAGGCACGTATCATTGCTCTGTTTCTTGTTACTCTAAGTTTAACATGTTCTTATGCTTGCCACTTCCAATAAATACAAATGCAATGACACAAAGAAATATCTATAAAACTATTAAACATTTCAGAGTCAGGTGAGTGTACCTGGAAGTTATGAAGGAAAGTTACCCAGACTGACTCAGTGAAATAAGGGAACTAGAATCTGGGTTATATCTTATTGAAACTGAGTTATAGCTTATTGAAACTAAAACAAAGTTTGTATAGCCTTCCAAAAGTGTGGTAATCATCTCTCAATTAGGGTCAGAAACCAAGACAACTATTCTAATCATTTATTCATTACACAGGTAATTATTTAGCACCTACTACCAGACAGATGGGCTTTCCTGGTAGCTTAGCTGGTAAAAGAGTCTGCCTGCAATGCAGGAGGCCCTGGTTCAATTCCTGGGTCGGGAAGATCCCCTGGAGAAGGGATAGGCTACCCATTTCAGTATTCTTGGGCTTCCCTGGTGGCTCAGATGGTAAAGAATCCACCTGCAATGCGGGAGATCTGGGTTTGATCCCTGGGCTGGGAAGATCCCCTGGAGAAGGGCATGGCAAACCATTCCAGTATTCGTGCCTGGAGAACCCCCACGGACAGAGGAGCCTGGTAGGCTACGGTCCATGGGATCACAAAGAGTCAGAGACGACTGAGTGACTGAGTACATGAGACAAACAGTACATAAGATGCTGGAATAAAACTTTTTACATTGTTAACCTGGTGAATTACATTGATTTTTAAATGTTAAATCAAACTTGTATTGGCACCTGGTCACAATGTGGTGTCATTTTTATATACTGTTGGGTTTGAGTTCCTGATTTTTGCTAAAGATTTGGCCTGTGGTTTGGTTTTTTGTAATGCCTTCATCTGGTTTTTACAATAATGTAAAACTGGCTGGCATCATCAACTAAATTAGAATGTATTCCCATCTCTTCCACTTTCTGAGAGTTTAAGATTGCTTACTGTTTTCCTTAAATGGCCGACAAAATTAACCATTAAAACACTTGGGCCTAGCACTGTTTAAGCTATGAATGTTTTAAACTGCAAATTCAATGTCTTTAAAAGACATTGGGCCATTCCGTTTTCATTTCTTACTGTCAAGTATGGGTTTCCTTCTAGAGTTTCAATTCTGTTGAATATCTAGATATCTATGCTAATGCTAGTACCACAGTGTTTTAACTAATGTAGCTTTGTAGTAAGTTTTAAAATCAGGAAGTGTGAGTTTGCCTATTTTTTTTTCAAGACTGTTTTTACTATTCTTGTCCCTTGCCATTTGACATGCAATTTCCATACAAAAGTCAAAATTCTGACAGGAATTACGTTGAGTCTGTATCCAGTCTGGGGAGTGTTACCAACTGCATGGTAACATGGTAACAGATTACCAACTTCTTATCCCAGCAAATGGATGTTTTCCATTTATCTTCTTTTAAGAATGTTTTATAGTTTTTAAGAATGTTTTATAGTTTTCAAAGTATATGAAATACATTCCTAAGTATGTTGCTCTGTTTGATGTTATTACAAATGTTATTTACTTGATTTCATTCTTGGATTGCTCATTGCAAATGAGAAATACAATTAATTTTTACATATTGAGTTTGTGTTCTGTAACCTCACTAAACTTAGTTCTAACATCTTTTTAATGAATTTCATATAATTTCCAAAATTATGACCATGTAATGTGTAAACAGAGATGCTTTTACCACTTCTTTTCCAATCCGGAAGCCTTTTTATTATATTTTCTTGTCTAAATGCCCTTGCTACAACACACAGTACAATTTTAAGCAGAAGTGGTGAGAATGGACATCTTTGTCTCGTTTGTGATCTGAGGGAGAAGGCAGCTAGTCTTTCATTATTAAGTGCGATGTTATCTGTGGGTTTTTTCATAGATGCCATTTTTCAGATTGAGAATATTCCTTTCTATACCTATTCTGTTGGAGTCTTTTTTTTTTAAATCATGAAAGATTGTTGGATATTGTCAAATGCTTTTTTTGCATCTACTGAGGTAATCACATGGGTTTGATTTTTATTCATTTTACATTATTTTGTTTATATTTACTTTTATATTAATGCATAAGTATGTGGATATGGTGGTTAACTTTACATGTCAACAGTGCTCAAATAGTTGATCAGACCTCCTAGACTTTATGTAACAGTGGTTTCTGAATGAGACTAACATTTAAATTAGTTAGCTTTGAGTTTTTATTCAAAGCAGACCACCTTCAATAATGTGGATGGGACTCACCCAGTCAGGTGAAGGTCTTACTAGGACAAAGCAAAAAGGAATTCTAGCCGTAGATTGCCTTTGGAACTAAACTGCAACCTCGAGCTTTCCCTCATTCTTTAGCCTAATGGCCTTTGTACTTGAACTGAAATATCAGCTCTCCCCTAGATCTCCAAACTACTGGGTCACCTGAAGATTCTGGATTTGTCTGTCTCCACAATCACATAATCCAATGAGCTGTTTCCTTAAATTAAATCTTTCAGTATCGTACATATCGTATTGGTTCTGTACATATCGTATTGGTTCTGTTTCTTTATAACTAATATAGATTTTGGTACCAGAATCTATAACTAATACAGATTTTGGTACCTAAAAATGTAGATGTCACTTTGGAACTGGAAAAAAGGTAGAGGCTAAAAGAGTTCTGAGATGCATATTAGAAAAACCTACATTGCTCTGAAGAGATAGCTGGAAAAAAACATGGATGTTTTTTCCGATATTGCAATTCAAGATGAGTTTGGTGAGGTCTCAGATGGATTCGAAGAATGTGTCTTTAGAAACTGGAAGAGAGTTGATCCTTGTTTTAAACTGGCAAGCAACTTGGCTGAATTGTGTTCTAATAACGTGGAAAGTAAACATTTTAAGTGGTGAACTTGGCTATTTAATTCAAGAGATTTCTGATACTGATGGTGTGGCCTGGTTTCTCCTCGCTACTTGGAGTAAAATATAAGCAGAATCAGTTGAAGAAATTGTTAAGTAAAAGGCACCAGAACTTGAAGATTTAGAAAATTCACAGCCTATCCATACTGCTAAAACTGAGGAAGTGTCTTCTGGAGAGAACAATGAGATGGGACAGAAATGCCATAAAGTGATTACAGGTGTGACTCATGGTCTAATCAGCCACCTCTACAGAAGCTAGGAATAAACATGGGGTTACATCAGGAGGAACACTGTCCGTCTGGACTAAAGGGAACAGAGATAGGACAAAATGAAGTGACGTGGTCGGACTTCTGGAACTCTGTAGGATGGGATAATAGATATATCCATCTTGCTGCACACGTGCCATCCTTCATGAAAGAGAAGAGGGACCCTGGAGGTGGTTCAGGTTATCAGAACGGCTGCCACTTGCATCACAGGTCCAGGGCGCACCGCTGTCTCCTCTTTAGCTTAGGGGGACCAGGTTCCCACCCAGGGGGAAGTGGTGACCATGCCATCCTAGAGGGCCTGCAGGTTGGGCTGTTACCACACTAGGCCTGAAGGATAGAGCACTGAGTCAAAGAAGATTACTCTGGAGCCTTAAAGCCTGTTTTGGACTTAACTGGGACCTGTGATCCCCTTTCTTCTTTCTGGAATGGAAATGTCTACCCTATGCTTGTCCCACCACTATATTTTGGAAGCAGATAACCTGTGTGGTTTCACAGTTTCATAGCTGGAGAGGAAGTTTGCCTTGGGCTGAATCATACCTCAAGTTTTGTTCGCCATTGATTTATAAGAGATTTGAAACTTAGAATGATGATGTAATGAGTTAAGACTTTGGGGCTGTTGGGATGGGGATGAATGAGTTTTGAATGGGAGAAGAACACATTTTGGAGTGTGATGACTGAAATCTATACCCGCCAAATTCACATGTTGAAGTCCTAACTCCTACCAAACTTCCAATGTCTCAGAATGTGACTGTATGGGCGACAGAATTTTTAATAAGATAATTAAGATGAGGATGTTATGGCAGCCTCTAATATGACCTGACTGGTGACCTTATAAAAAGAGATCAGGACAAAGGAGATAGACATCAGGGATGTGAGCACAAAGAGAAAGCCTACGTGAGAACTCAGCATGGTGGACATCTGCAAGTCAAGGAGATAGAGCTCAGAAGAAATCAGATCTCTGACACCTTTATCCTAAACTTCTGGTCTCCGAAACTGACATAAAATAAATTTTCATTGTTTAAGCTACCTAACCTAAGGTATAGGAGAAGGAAATGGCAACCCACTCCAGTATTCTTGCCTAGAGAATCCTGTGGACAGAGGAGCGTGGTGGGCTGCTGTCCATAGGGTAGCACAGAGTCAGACACGACTAACGTGACTTAGCATGCATGCATGGATTGGGGAAGGAAATGGCAACATACTCCAGTATTCTTGCCTGGAGAATCCCAGGGACAGAGAAGCCTAGTGGGCTGCTGTCTATGGGGTTGCACAGAGTTGGACATGACTGAAGTGACTTAGCAGCAGCAGCAGCAACCTAAGGTATTTTGTTATGGCAGTCCTAGCAAAATAATAAAGCATATTCCATGTATCAATTTTCAGGTGTTAAACCAACTTTGCTTGTGTGTGTGTGTGTGTGTGTGTTAAGTTGCTTTAGTTGTGTCCAACTCTTTATGACCCTATGGCCCACCATGTTCCTCTGTCTATGGGATTCTCCCGATAAGGATACTAGAGTGCCTTGCACCAGGGATCTTCCCGACCCAGGGAGAGAACCTGTTTCTTATGTCTCCTGCATTGGCAGGTGAATTCTTTACCACTAGCACCACCTGGGAATTCACGATAAAGAATTCTTTTTATAGGTTGCTGGTTTCAGTCTGTGAGTGTTTGGGTTTTTCTTAGACCAAACATAACATGAAATACACTATTAGTGATATTTAGTATAGTCACAACGTTGTATAACCATCTCACTATTTAGTTCCGGAACACCTTTATCATCCCCAAGGAAATCTTGTACTCATTAAGCAGTTACTTTCCATTCCTCACTATTTCCAGTCCCACTAATCTGCGTCTGGTTCCATAAATTTGGATAATTTTTGTCCAAAAATTTATTCAAGGTGTACCTTTGTATGTGGCATTCTTCATGCAGCATGTTCCCTCATATTGCAGCATGTACCTGCATCCCATTCCTTTTTATGGCCGAAGAATATTATATGGATATGCCACATACTGTCTGTCTATTAAGTGATGGACATTTCAGATGTTTCTACTCTTTGGCTATTGTGAACAATTCTGCTATGAATATTCACGTACTAGCTTTTGTTTGACTATCTGTTTTCAATTATTTTGGGTATACAGTCAGGAATACTGGGCAATATGCTAATTCTATAATCAACTTATTAAGCAACCACCCAACTATTTTCCAGTTGTTGCACCATTTTATATTCCTACTAAGAAAGCATAAAAGGCATTTTTTTTCTGCATCCTTGCTAATATTTGTTATTTTCCATTAAAAAAAGTATAGCCATCCTGGTGGCTATAAATGTTAGCTTTAAGGATAATTAAAACTTTGCTGTATTTTGAGTTAGTTTATTATGATTAATAGCCCTGTGACTCTATAAACTTGGAGGGTCTATGTTCTATCTGTATATTCCCATGCCTGAAATGAATTCATTATATTTATCTTTACAGTGCATCTCAGAGATGATTATATGAAACCATTCTATGATTCCATGTTATAAGGAAATTTGTATGACAGTCTTGTGAATGGGAGCTAAGATATCTCTCTTATGTGATTCTAAACTCTAGTTTCAGTTCATAGTGGATCAAATTTTAAATAGGCATAGTATATTTAATTTTTACTTTTTATCAACTGCGAGGAATATGAAAGAAGCTAAGAATTAGTTATTATATACAGATCAAGATGTATGACAGAAGTAACAGATAATGTAAGAATTATAGTATAATATATACTGTAAGAAATTGGCATAGAAACATTAACTAAAACATTTTGAAAAAAAGTACTGTGTAGCTAGTGACAGGAGAAATGTTTAGAATTATACATTCCAAAATATGAAAAGAGTAGTGGAACTGAGGCTCACTTCTATTTTTATAGTTTTGGATTTTCTACTATAAATATTTATAACCAATAAAAAGGAGCATGTGAAAACTGAAGTGAATGATTCATGTTCTAAAAAAACAGACATTATACATACATACATATTAGAAGTATAACAAATGGTAGCTTCAAGAAAATTGGAGATACCAAGAGAACATTTCATGCACATATGAGCACAATAAAGGACAGAAATGGCAAGGACCTAACAGAGCAGACGAGATTAAGAAGAGGTGGCAAAAATACACAGAAGAACTATACAAAAATGTCTTAATGACCTGGATAACCACGATGGTGTGGTCACTCACCTAAAGCCAGACAGCCTGGAATGCAAAGACAAGTGGGCCTTAGGAAGCATCACTACGAACAAAGCTAGCAGAGGTGATGAAATTCCAGCTGAGCTATTTCAAATCCTAAGAGATGATGCTGTTAATGTGTTGCACTCAATACATCAGCAAGTTTGGAAAACTCAGCAGTGGCCACAGGACTGGAAAAGGTCAGTTTTCATTCCAATTCCAAAGAAAAGCAATGCCAAATAATGTTAAAACTTCTATACATTGCACTCATTTCATGTGCTAGCAAGATTAATGCCCCAAATCCTTCAAACTAGGCTTCAACAGCATATGAACCCAGAACTTCCAGATGCAGAAGCAGGATTTAGAAAAGGCAGATGAACCAGAGATCAAATTGCTAACATCCATTGGATCATATAAAAAGCAAGGGCATTCCAAAAAACCATCTACCTACTTCTGCTTTATTGACCACGTTAAAGCCTTTGACTATGTGGATCACAACAAACTGTGGAAAATTCTGAAAGAGGTGGAAACACCTTACCTGTACGCAGGACAAGAAGCAATAGTTAGAACCAGACATGGAACAACAGATTGGTTCAAAATTGGTAAAGGAGTATGTCAAGGCTATATAGTGTCACCCTGCTTATTTTTCTTATAAGCAGAGTACATCATGCAAAATGCCAGGCTGGATGAAGCACAGCTGAAATCAAGATTGAGGGAGAAGTATCAATAACCTCAGATCTGCAGATAACACCACCCTTATGGTAAAAGTGAAGAGGAACTAAAGAGCCTCTTAATGAAAGTGAAAGAGGAGAGTGAAAAAGTTGGCTGAAAACTCAACATTCAAAACACTAAAATGCATGGTATCTGGTCCCATCATTTCATGGCAAATAGATGGGAAAACAATGGAAAAAGTGAGAGACTTTATTTTCTTGGGCTCCAAAATCACTGCAGATGGTGACTGCAGCCATGAAATTAAAAGACACTTGCTCCTTGGAAGAAAAGCTATGACACAACTACACAGCATATTAAAAAGCAGAGGCATTATTTTACTGAAAAAGGTCCATCTAGTCAAAGCTATGGTTTTTCCAATAGTCATGTATGGATGTGAGAGTTGGGCTATAAAGAAAGCTGAGTGCCAAAGAACTGATACTTTTGAACTGTGGTGTTGCAGAAGATTCTTGAGAGTCCCTTGAACTGCAAGGAATCTAATCAGTCAATCCTAAAGGAAATTAGTCCTGAATATTTCTTGGAAGGATTGATGCTGAAGCTCCAATACTCTGGCCACCTGATGTGAAGAACTGACTCATTGGAAAAGACCCTGATGCTGGGAAAAATCGAAGGCAGGAGAAGAAGGGGACGACAGAGGATGAGATGGTTGGATGGCATCACCGACTTTATGGACCTGAGTTTGAGTGAATTCCGGAAGGTGATGGACAGGGAGGCCCATGTGCTGGAGTCCATGGGGTTGCAAAGTCGGACACGACAGAGTGATGGAACTGAACTGAATGCTCATTACACCTTGTTCAGTTTTGCTTATACTGTTCTATACTATAATGCCCTTTTTCTTTCTCCTCTCTTTCTTTCAGAATCTCATTTGTTCATATCTCAATTTCCAGGCATTTTATAAGACTTCATTTTAGTCTGTAAAAATTTCACACTTTGCTTTCTATGGCAATGTCCAATCACTTTATTTAAAAGTTTGTAATCTTATATGCTCATTTTCTTTTTTCCATCTAATTATATTTATTTGTGGATGATAACTGTATCTTACTCTTTGTTACTCTATTTATTATAGGAGACTACATAATATAGTAGGAGACTTTGCATATAGTAGGTTCCTGAAACTGAAAATGACTATTTGGTTAATGTCAGTGATTGTGCTAGGGCACTGATAAAATAACAATACCACAACATATAAATAAAAATAAATGTTTGGATAAAATTACTTTCAGGCACAGTATTACCTTTGTTGTCTGACATATGATATAATGCTAGAGCTTAAAGGTTCTCAAAAAAAAAAAAAATACAGAGGTAGTCTATTTATAAATCCAGACACTGACTGCAGTTGTAATTTGCAGAGTTTGGCTGAACACAGACAAAGACTGTTGAACTCCACAGCAGGTCAGGTTCTTTTACCATTTTAACATGTCTTTAACGTGGGCTTGGAGGCATGGTTTATGTGATAAACATACCAAGCATATCCAAATCAGAAAAATAATGCTGAAGTACCAGTTCTACCTTAGCATTATTTCTGAGAGGCAAGGGTGGCGGAAGCTGTCTGGCAGATAGTGCAGGATGGGTTATGTAATATTTATACTTCTGTTACTGGCCCTGATGTGACCTAGGGCATGTTAGTTTATAGCTCTGTATTTCAGTTTCCTCATCTGTAAAAAGCAATAATACCTCACAAGGATGTTGAAGGGATTCAAGGGATTCAAGAATATGTTTGTATTGAACTCTATGATACAAGATAGAATTAGGAATATAGCTTTAAAAGTACATCCTGATTATTTTCTGGAGTAGATTCTAAAACAGAAAACATGGTATATTTTGAATGTGTATTACATGAAACATATATTTCTAATAGAGTAGCAAAAATGAAAAAATTATTAAATTCTCAATAGATTTGTGAGCTTTAAAATTCTCCTGTGTGAAGAACAACACCTGAAAATAAACTGTTAATCAAAAAGGGCCAAACCTAAATTGAAACATAACACTTTGACTAAATATTTTTTAAATGTCGTGTAACGAGAAAAAAAATTAACCTTTTAATTCCAGTGAAAACTTGTTCCCAAAGAAAAAACAAATGATTCCATATTGTAGTCACAGTATTACATTTTGAGGCAAAACACTAAAAATATTTAATATCCATTAATAGATTCTCAAAGAAAAGTGAACACTGGATCACTATAAACCCAGCATAGGCATCATAACAACAATCAATTCAGTTCAGTAGCTTAGTCGTGTCTGACTCTTTTGGACCCCATGAACCGCAGCACGCCAGGCCTCCCTGTCCATCACCAACCCCCAGAGTCCACCCAAACCCATGTCCATTGAGTCGGTGATGCCATCCAACCATCTCATCCTCTGTTGTCCCCTTCTCCTCCTGCCCTCAACCTTTCCCAGCATCAGGGTCTTTTCAAATGAGTCAGCTCTTCGTATTAGGTGGCCAATATTGGAATTTCAGCTTCAACATCAGTCCTTCCAATGAACACCCAGGACTGATCTCCTTTAGGATGGACTGGTTGGGTCTCCTTGCAGTCCAAGGGACTCTCAAGAGTCTTCTCCAACACCACAGTTCAAAAGCATCAGTTCTTTGGCACTCAGTTTTCTTTATACTCCAACTCTCACATTCATACATGACCACTGGAAAAACCAAAGCTTCGACTAGATGGATCTTTGCTGACAAAGTGATTCACACTTATTACTTAAAATCTGTACTCAGGTATGATACAAAGCATTTGACAACTATTATTTCATTTTGATTTTTCTCAAAAACAATATAAGCAGCTATTACTATAATTTCAATTTAACAGGTCAGGAAATTGAGGCTTACAGAGGTTATTACCTATCAAAGGTCATCTTGGCTAGAAGTCAGAATCTACACCATCTGTCTTATTACAGTGTTCAGTTCAGTTCAGTTCAGTCACTCAGTCGTGTCTGACTCTTTGCGACCCCATGAATTGCAGCATGCCAGGCCTCCCTGTCCATCACCAACTCCTGGAGTTCACTCAGACTCACGTCCATCAAGTCCGTGATGCCATCCAGCCATCTAATCCTCTGTCGTCCCCTTCTCCTCCTGCTCCCAATCCCTCCCAGCATCAGAGTCTTTTCCAATGAGCCAACTCTTCGCATGAGGTGGCCAAAGTACTGGAGTTTCAGCTTTAGCATCATTCCTTCCAAAGAAATCCCAGGGCTGATCTCCTTCAGAATGGACTGGTTGGATCTCCTTGCAGTCCAAGGGACTCTCAAGAGTCTTCTCCAACACCATAGTTCAAAAGCATCAATTCTTCGGTGCTCAGCTTTCTTCACAGTCCAACTCTCACATCCATACATGACCACTATAAAAACCATAGCCTTGGCTAGACGGACCTTTGTTGGCAAAGTAATGTCTCTGCTTTTGAGTATACTATCTAGGTTGGTCACAACTTTCCTTCCAGGGAGTAAGCATCTTTTAATTTCATGGCTACAGGCACCAACTGCAGTGATTTTGGAGCCCCCCAAAATAAAGTCTGACACTGTTTCTACTGTTTCCCCATCTATTTCCCATGAAGTGATATAAACTGTGGAAAATTCTGAAAGAGATGGGAATACCAGACCACCTGACCTGCCTCTTGAGAAACCTGTATGCAGGTCAGGAAGCAACAGTTAGAACTGGACATGGAACAACAGACTGGTTCCAAATAGGAAAAGGAGTACGTCAAGGCTGTATATTGTCACCCTGCTTATTTAACTTATATGCAGAGTACACCATGAGAAAAGCTGGGCTGGAAGAAGCATAAGCTGGAATCAAGATTGCTGGAAGAAATATCAATAACCTCAGATATTACAGTGTTAGCTAGGAACTAAAACACTGTTGTACTAAAAGAATAACTGCAAAACACAAACTTTACAAATAAAAAAGGGAAACACAGGTCCAATTAACTCAGATTTAGAAATAAATGGTTTTCTTTATATAAATTATAATTGAAGTCTATTTATATCACCTTTTAATCATGTTACTAATTATTAATAAAAACCAAAAAACAAATAACTATTAAAGTCAGAAGTTAATACTTGACTCCCTGGTTTCACTTAGTTTTCAAGTAGCAGAGTAGAATAAGTGACTGAGGGATTATTTCAATTTCGAATCATATACAACAAAACAAAACAAAGAACAAATGAAACCAATCAGAAATGTATACTCCTCAATTATCAGCCAACAGTATGACTTTCCAGATTAAAATCTCAGTTCTCACATTTTTCCATATAATTGATGTTTTAAAAAAATTTTATGTTTTACAGTTCAGATTAGTTAACCAAGACTGTTTATAGCTGTTTAGCTGCTAAGTCCTGTCCGACTCTTTTGTGACCCCATAGACTGTAGCATGCCAAGCTCCTCTCTCCACGGGATTTCCTAGGCAAGAATCCTGGAGTGGGTTTCACCATTTCCTTCTCTAGGGGATCTTCCCGACCCAGGGAAGAACTCTTGCCTCCTGCATGAGCAGGCAGATTCTTTACCACTGAGCCACCAGGGAAGCCCTAACCAAGCCTGACAAGACAGCTAAACTTTCTATGGATTAAACAAATTTAAATACTTATCAGATCAATGATGTCTAATATACTAAATTTAAAAATATTAATACCTATGATTCTGATTTCTCCCTTGTTTCATGAAATAACAGAATATTGTTTATTTCTGATCTAATCTGAACCAGTTATTTGGGGAAAAAATTGGAACTATGATAGAATACTGACAATCACAAAACAAAACTATTAATAGCCCAAAGGGAACAAGATACAGAGTATAACAACATTTAAAACTTAGCAAGTAGTAAGTTAGATCTTAATAAGTTTGGAAGTTTCATAAATATCTGAAGTCTAAAATAGTAAGGGGAACAAAATATTTTAATATTGACCTGAGTTCATAAAACACATTTTGGCTTGGAATTACAGAGAAAACATTCAATTAGGCCTCTTTTGACCTTTGCAAACTTTTGGAACATCACCTTAAACTTCAGAGAACAACTACTTCATGCTATAGAGAGTGAAGACTCTAACTACTTCATATATATTTAAGACTGGAATATTTACACATTTAAATGCTTAACTGCAAGTAAACATTTGTCCTTTTGGGAGAGGCCCAGGTGGAAGGGCCCCATGGCAAAATGACAATGTAAGTCCCGGATATCTGACTGTACTGCCAGTGCCACCCAGTCTTAAAAGTATTGCCATATCATCATTATCATCCTCAGTCAATATTTACTAAGCTCTTTATGACAGCAGTGGCATTAGAAAGTTTATAAAAATCAAGAGTAGCTCAAAGATCTCAGTTTATTGTAACTAGTTATGTAAGTTAACCTTGATATTTGGGTTTTTTTTTTTTTGCAATTAATGAATCAAATTGTTTCTGAACAAAGGCCTTTATTATTAGCTATTATTTCCATTTATTTTCAATATTTCAAACTAGATTCAGTAAAACTTTAATACATTCAATAATATATATGTCACATGTAGTGAGAGAAAATGTTTATAATACAACTATGCTAAATTAATCTAATTGCACTGAGCAAAGTCTCTGGAAATATGAAGGAATTCTTTTCTTTCATTGTCATTTCTGGCCAGAACCCAATGTTCACAGTACTGAATTCTTTGAAAAGGTATCCTTTCCCTCACTAACTGTCCTGGACCCCCACCTCTACCAAATGGCAGAAGAATGTTATAACAGGCTAATGCTTCTTTTAAAATTGCTAATAATTTTCTTTTTTCTTTTTTTTTTTTATAAAAGTGATTGAATTTCTGCAGTGTAAAGTACTTTAAAAATAGTTTAAAATATTTGGAAAACTTAAAACATAAGTGAGGTTATCATGTATATACATATCTATTTCATAAGGTAAGTGAATCCACTTTGGGGTGTCATTCCCTTATATATCTCATTGTTTTCTAAAGCACAACACTAATAAACTAAATTTAAGAGATGAACTTCATTGATATAATAAATAAATTATACACACACATATGTATATATTATAGACCTA
Source organism: Ovis aries (assembly GCF_016772045.2). Taxonomy (NCBI): domain Eukaryota; kingdom Metazoa; phylum Chordata; class Mammalia; order Artiodactyla; family Bovidae; genus Ovis; species Ovis aries. The sequence goes on along the minus strand of NC_056071.1, from coordinate 45,370,168 downwards.
TTTTTCATAGAAGCTTATTTACTTTTAGGCATCAAATTTAATTTGTGCAAGTTACTATGAATAAAGTTGCAAAACTTTATCAAAATTTGCAAACTCACTTTTATATAAAAGTAACATATATACATAAAAAATTCAAACACTTAATTAGGTTATGAATGCAAGTTAAATTTTCCTTTCCTCTCATTCATCACATACATATAATAAACCTAACTGTTAAACATAGTCCCACTTTCCAGAAAACATGCTGTTGAGTTTCTGGGGTATCAGAAAAATTTTTATCGACCCTGACAGATGCTCCAAGCACTGATTCAGGTACAAGGTGCAGTGGTAAATAAACGGAAGCCTTGTCCTTGCTGATCTTAATTTCTAGAGGACAATGCACAAATACATTATAGTATCATGCAGGCTTGTCCATAATTAAGAAAAATATAGGAGAGTAACAAATAGTGTGATCCAGTGAGGAGGTAGACTATTTTAGATAATGTGGCCAGAAACATTTAAGCAGAAAGTTGAGCAAAGTGAAAAGTTGACTCGTGACACTATAGTGGTGGTGGTGGGCTTGTAGATTAGGCAGAGAAAAAAGAAAGCTGAGGTTTTGTGATGGGAGCATTCTTAGAATGTTGGAGATAATAAGAAACCTGGTGTGGCTGGACCAAAGCAAGAGTAGACACCTGTTAAGAAATGAAGTTAGAAAGGTAGCAGGGACCAGTGCATATGTGTACAAACACTCCTTTTATAATTAAATAAGAAAGGACAAATATCTGAGTCACTATATGATTTAGGCAGCTGTTGTTAAATGCATGAAGTAAGCAGGATACTGTTGACTCTTGAGTGTCCCTTGGGCAGCAAGGAGATCAAACCAGTCAATCTTAAAGGAAATCAACCCTGAATATTCATTGGAAAGAAAATGCCAAAGCTGAAGCTCAAGACTTTAGTCACCTGATGGGAAGGGACAACTCATTAAAAAAACACAAAAACTTGATGTTGGGAAAGACTGAGGGCAGGAAGAGAAGGGGGCAACAGAGGATGAGATGGTTGGCTGGCATCACCGACTCAATGGACATGAGTTTGAGCAAACTCCGGGAGATACTGAAGAACAAGGAAGCCTGGCGTGCTGTAGTCCATGGGGTCACAAAGAGTTGGACATGACTGAGCAACTGAAAACAACAAAAGCAGGATGGAAAATGTGGAAAAATGGTAAATACTGGCCCCTTTTAGGGAAGGTAGCCTCTACTTAGCCTCAGCTAATTGTTGAAAAGCACAGGTATAATGGTTAATTTTATGTGTCAATGCAGCTAGACTATGGTGCTCAGCTGTTTGTTCATCCACTGGTCTAGATATTGCTATAAAGGTATATTTTAAATATGATTAATATTTAGATCAGTAGGCTTTGAGGAAAGCAGATTAGTCTCCATAATATGGATGGGCCTCAGCCAATCAGTTGAAGGCTTTAAGAGAAAGACTGAGATCTCCCAAGGAAGAAGGAATTCTGCATCTTGGGACTTACAACCACAACAACTCATTCCTGGTTCTCTAGCCAGCTGACTTGCCCTGCAGATTTTAGACTTACCAGTACCCACAACTGCATAAGCTACCAGTTGGCATTAGTGGTAAAGAATTTGCCTGCCAATGCAGGAAACGTAAGAGATGGGGTTTAATCCTTGGGTTGGGAAAATCCCCCAGAGGAGGGCATGGCAACCCACTCCAGTAGTCTTGCCTGGAGAATCCCATGGACAGAGGAGCCTGGTGGGCTACAGTCCATAGGGTTGTAAAGAGTTGGACATAACTGAAGTGACTGAGTACAGCACACAATTCTTTAAAATAAATCTCCCTCCCTGTATATAAACAGTCTATTGGTTCTGTTTCTTTGGAGAACCCTAACACACTTGCCATGCTAAGGATCCCACATGGGCAGATCTTCCAGCTTTTCTTTTTCACCTTGGAAAACAATGTTGCAAATGAATATGGAATAATGCTACTGTTTCCTACACATTTTTTTTAATTGGACCTGTGAGAATTTATTCAAGGAATATACACAGGTGCCAAATTTCTAGGTAATGGATAATGCTCTCTAGAATGGCTTTAGAAGTTTACACTCTTATTTCAATGCATGCAGGGTCTTCTCTATTTAGTCTGCCTTAGCCCCCCCACCCAACACTTTTTAATTCTAAATTTTAAGAAAGGTAAAATCCAAACAAATGTTACTGATAATGGTTTTCAAATATGAACACTGTTGGTCTAAAAGAAAAGAAACTTTGTTGCCAGATAAGATACTTTATCATATAAAGACCTTGTTTAGCCCCACAGCCCTACAAACGACTAACTGAAAAGCTGAACTAGGTCCATGTTATTTTCAATCAATTTACTCATCACTGAGTTCTTATTATGTGCATTGCACACACTATCACTCTACAGAAGAAAGTTTTAATCTGAAGAGACTTTCAATCTACTGTTAAATTTGACTGTCTATTCATTTGCTTGGCAAATATTACTGAAGGCTTGTAATATACAAAAAATACAATCCTTAGAAGGGAAATTAAGAGAAATATTCACAAAGGTGTTATACAGGTGAGCAAGAGGTATGTATGATGAGAGAGCACTATATATAATTATAGTTAATGTTAGATAGAATGAGATCACTTCCGGTTGAGAAGATCAGAACAAGATTACCAGAATAGTTCTTAAATTGTGTTTTGAAGGCTCAGTAAGAATCTGATAGGCAGAGATTGGGAGAATTCCAGGAGTAAGATGAAGTAAAAAGAAAGCAGTGAAGTGGGAAATTTGGGGTATGGCCAGGAAACAGTGAATAATTCATTTTGAGAGTACAAATAATAGTCAATTTAGTATAACAAATATTTGTTGGGTGCTTATTGTGTGTGAGGTAGTGTACTAGCACCACTGACACAAATATGAATGAAACCAGAAGATAAAAAGATGATTGGTGGAACACTAAACCAGAGATAGAGGTGGCAGCAATATCAAAGGTTCGCAAGTGTTAGGTTAAAGGGTCTGGAATTTATTGTACAGGTAATGTGGTATTTCCCAGGTGGTGCAGTGGTAAAGAATCTGCCTGCTCATGCAGGAGGCATAAGAGACAAGGGTTCGATCCCGGGGTTGGGAAGATCTCCTGGAGGAGGGCATGGGAACCCACTCCATTATTCTTATCTGGAAAATTCCATTCCAGAAGAGCCTGGTGGGCTACAGTCCATGGGGTTGCAAAGAGTTGGACATGACTGAGTGCGCGCGCATGCACGCACACACACACACAATGTGATATTACTAAATACTGTTGATATCTGATTGAGAGGTTGAAAATAATGTTTCAGTAGTCTTAAGAGAAGTAAGAAATGGAGACAAGTGGATGATGTAGCTAGAAAAGGCTGGGCATGAAATTATACAAGACTAGTCTAAGGTAGGAATTTTGCAGAGGAAGGAGACATTGCAAGGAAAAATCTAGCAAAATTTGGTTACTAATTAAATTTTATAAAGGGACAAATCAAAGATTACCTATGCAGAAGGGAACAAGCAACTGCAGAACTCTAATAATAGTGCCAAGACCAAGGGAAACACTTTACTTTTTTATTTACCAAAATAAAAAATTAATTTTTTCTCAAGCTGATGAAAATGATGTTAATAGATGGCAAACTCCAGGATCTATAATTAGCAGGCCCATTCTAAGTCTGGACCTTTTGCTAACCATGATAATTAAATGGCAAAATATTTTGTTAAATGTTCTTCAAAGAGGAAGCTGAACCATTTTACAGAATAAAAAGGAGCAGTTGAGAGCTATACATGTTGAACTTTTATGTTAAAATAAGGCACAGAGGCCTTCTCTGCATCTATTGAGATAATCATATGGTTTTTATTTTTCAATTTGTTAATGTGGTGAATTACATTGATTGATTTGCGGATATTGAAGAATCCTTGCATCCCTGGGATAAAGCCCACTTGGTCATGGTGTATGATCTTTTTAATGTGTTGTTGGATTCTGATTGCTAGAATTTTGTTGAGGATTTTTGCATCTATGTTCATCAGAGATATTGGCCTGTAGTTTTCTTTTTTTGTGACATCTTTGTCAGGTTTTGGGTATTAGGGTGATGGTGGCCTCATAGAATGAGTTTGGAAGTTTACCTTCCTCTGCAATTTTCTGGAAGAGTTTGAGTAGGATAGGTGTTAGATCTTCTCAAAATTTTTGGTAGAATTCAGCTGTGAAGCCATCTGGACCTGGGCTTTTGTTTGCTGGAAGATTTCTGATTACAGTATCAATCAACGTGCTTGTGAATCTAAGACTTCATTTCTTCCTGGTTCAGTTTTGGAAAATTGTACTTTTCTAAGAATTTGTCCATTTCTTCCACGTTGTCCATTTTATTGGCATACAACTGCTGATAGTAGTCTCTTATGATCCTTTGTATTTCTGTGTTGTCTGTTGTGATCTCTCCATTTTCATTTCTAATTTTATTGATTTGATTTTTCTCTCTTTGCTTCTTGATGAGTCTGGCTAATGGTTTGTCAATTTTATTTGTCCTTTAGATGCAGAGAAGGCCTTTGACAAAATTCAACATCCATTTATGATAAAAACTCTCCAGAAAGCAGGAATAGAAGGAACATACCTCAACATAATAAAAGCTATCTATGACAAACCCACAGCAAACATTATCCTCAATGGTGAAAATTGAAAGCATTTCCCCTAAAGTCAGGAACAAGACAAGGGTGTCCACTTTCACCGCTACTATTCAACATACTTCTGGAAGTTTTGGCCACAGCAATCAGAGCAGAAAAAGAAATAAAAGGAATCCAAATTGGAAAAGAAGAAGTAAAACTCTCACTGTTTGCAGATGACATGATCCTCTACATGGAAAACCCTAAAGACTCCACCAGAAAATTACTAGAGATCATCAATGAATATAGTAAAGTTGCAGGATATAAAATCAACACACAGAAATCCCTTGCATTCCTATACACGAATAATGAGAAAGTAGAAAAAGAAATTAAGGAAACAATTCCATTCACCATTGCAACGAAAAGAATAAAATACTTAGGAATATATCTACCTAAAGAAACTAAAGACCTATATATAGAAAACTATAAAACACTGATGAAAGAAATCAAAGAGGACACTAATAGATGGAGAAATATACCATGTTCATGGATTGGAAGAATCAATATAGTGAAAATGAGTATACTACCCAAAGCAATTTACAAATTCAATGCAATCCCTATCAAGCTACCAGCCACATTTTTCACAGAACTAGAACAAATAATTTCAAGATTTGTATGGAAATACAAAAACCTCGAATAGCCAAAGCAATCTTGAGAAAGAAGAATGGAACTGGAGGAATCAACTTGCCTGACTTCAGGCTCTACTACAAAGCCACAGTCATCAAGACAGTATGGTACTGGCACAAAGACAGACATATAGATCAATGGAACAAAATAGAAAGCCCAGAGATAAATCCACACACATATGGACACCTTATCTTTTGACAAAGGAGGCAAGAATATACAATGGAGTAAAGACAATCTCTTTAACAAGTGGTGCTGGGAAAACTGGTCAACCACTTGTAAAAGAATGAAACTAGATCACTTTCTAACACCACACACAAAAATAAACTCAAAATGGATTAAAGATCTAAATGTAAGATCAGAAACTATAAAACTCCTAGAGGAGAACATAGGCAAAACACTCTCAGACATAAATCACAGCAGGATCCTCTATGATCCACCTCCCAGAATTCTGGAAATAAAAGCAAAAATAAACAAATGGGATCTAATTAAAATTAAAAGCTTCTGCACAACAAAGGAAAATATAAGCAAGGTGAAAAGACAGCCTTCTGAATGGGAGAAAATAATAGCAAATGAAGCAACTGACAAACAACTAATCTCAAAAATATACAAGCAACTTCTGCAGCTCAACTCCAGAAAAATAAACGACCCAATCAAAAATGGGCCAAAGAACTAAATAGACATTTCTCCAAAGAAGACATACGGATGGCTAACAAACACATGAAAAGATGCTCAACATCACTCATTATTAGAGAAATGCAAATCAAAACCACAATGAGGTACCACTTCACACCAGTCAGAATGGCTGCGATCCAAAAATCTGCAAGCAATAAATGCTGGCGAGGGTGTGGAGAAAAGGGAACCCTCCTACACTGTTGGTGGGAATGCAAACTAGTACAGCCACTACGGAAAACAGTGTGGAGATTCCTTAAAAATTGCAAATAGAACTACCTTATGACCCAGCAATCCCACTTCTGGGCATACACACCGAGGAAACCAGAATTGAAAGAGACACATGTACCCCAATGTTCATCGCAGCACTGTTTATAATAGCCAGGACATGGAAACAACCTAGATGTCCATCAGCAGATGAATGGATAAGAAAGCTGTGGTACATATACACAATGGAGTATTACTCAGCCGTTAAAAAGAATTCATTTGAATCAGTTCTGATGAGATGGATGAAACTGGAGCCGATTATACTGAGTGAAGTAAGCCAGAAAGAAAAACACCAATACAGTATACTAACACATATATATAGAATTTAGGAAGATGGCAATGACGACCCTGTATGCAAGACAGGGAAAGAGACACAGATGTGTATAACGGACTTTTGGACTCAGAGGGAGAGGGAGAGGGTGGGATGATTTGGGAGAATGACATTCTAACATGTATACTATCATGTGAATTGAATCGCCAGTCTATGTCTGACGCAGGATGCAGCATGCTTGGGGCTGGTGCATGGGGATGACCCAGAAAGATGTTATGGGGAGGGAGGTGGGAGGGGGGTTCATGTTTGGGAATGCATGTAAGAATTAAAGATTTTAAAATTTAAAAAATAAAAAAAAAATAAAATAAGGCACAGAAAACAGTGAAAGTCAGTGCAAAAAAAATGTCCTTCTAAATTCAAAGTCATAGAAGACATAAAATATTTTGGTAGCCTCTGTAGTTATTTAATTGTTGTCTTATATGTCAATAAAGCAAAAACATTTAAAGTATTTTGATCAATGATACTATTAATACATTTCCTTGGCACAGTACTTTATAGTTTTAAAAAACATTAAAAAAAATCATCTCCCTAATTGTCATAGTAAGCGTCTTAGATCATTCACAAACAGGTGCAACTCACTGGTATAAGAAACTAGTTCTTAATTCCAAATATCACTAAACAAAAAAATCTAATCTACTTCATACAAAATGGTTAGAGATGTCACAGAATATTAGAACTAGAGAAATCCTCAAGTCCAAGTTAAAGATCTTGAAGCCTAGAAAGCCTGGAGCTTGTCTACATCAGAAAAAAAGTTTGGTTAATAGCAAAGATGCTCTTTCGATTTTTTATTACTGTTTTGGCAGTATGGTTCCATAATACAGTTCCATGATAATTAATTCCAACAAAAATACAGATATAACAAAATGTTTGTGTCACTGGGTAGTCCAATTAGAACACAGAACTAAGAGTTCAGGATTGAGTGTTCAACCCCTCTTGAGGAGGGATTTACATTGAGAAAAATGTTGCTTCATGGCTAGAGTTTGCATGCCATTGACTCTTATTGATGCATAGTTCTGACTACTGAATGAGAAACTATCACCATCACCATTACACACACACACCCCCCAAGCCCACCCAGAGCCTAGCGACAGTCAGTAATATTTCTGATTATGAAGAATAGGATATATAAAAGAAGTAAAATTTTAGGACCCATACTAAATAAAATTTATAAAAAGAATGTAGGAAAAAAAAAATCATCCCACCCTCTTTTTGAGCATATTTGACATGGTTTCTGTCTTTGTGGCTTTTATGACTGAAATTTATTCAAAACCAGAGACATTTATCCTTAATCCACTTTCACTATTCTTAACATAACATCTTTCTTATTCAGGTTTCTTCAAGGACCACTCAAACTGATAGTTCAAACTGCTATTCTTCTCTCCCTCAAATCACTCTTGAACTTCCAAAAAAATTGGCTTCTATACCTAATACTCTATTAAAACTACTCTTATAGATGTCCATAATGGCCACCTCATTTCAAACAAAGGGGATACTTTTTGCTCATATCTTAACCATTTAGAAACATTTGACTTCAAAAAATTTTTTAAATTAAAATCTCCTTCCTTGGCTTCAGTGATATTGTTTTTAATTCTACTCTTACCTCACTGACTTGTTGTAAAAAGAAATGTAACATTCAGTTCAGTTCAGTTTAGTCGCTCAATCATGTCCGACTCTTTGTGACCCCATGAACTGCAGCATGCCAGGCCTCCCTGTCCATCACCAACTCCCAGAGTTTACTTAAACTCACATCCATCGAGTCGGTGATGCCATCCAGCCATCTCATCCTCGGTCATCCCTTCTCCTCCTGCCCCCAATCCCTCCCAGCATCAGAGTCTTTTCCAATGAGTCAACTCTTCACATGAGGTGGCCAAAGTACTGGAGTTTCAGCTTTAGCATCATTCCTTCCAAAGAACACCCAGGACTGATCTCCTTTAGAATGGATTGGTTGGATCTCCTTGCACTCCAAAGGACTCTCAAGAGTCTTCTCCAGCACCACAGTTCAAAAGCATCAATTCTTCAATGCTCAGCTTTCTTCACAGTCCAACTCTCACATCCATACGTGACTACTGGAAAAACCATAACCTTGACTAGACAGACCTTTGTTGGCAAAGTAATGTCTCTGCTTTTCAATATGCTATCTAGGTTGGTCATAACTTTCCTTCCAAGGAGTAAGCGTCTTTTAATTTCATGGCTGTAATCACCATCTACAATGATTTTGGAGCCCCCCAAAATAAAGTCTGACACTGTTTCTACTGTTTCCCATCTATTTCCCATGAAGTGATGGGACCAGATGCCATGATGTTAGTTTTCTGAATTTAACATTGGTTGAACACTAATAATCAGCCAAACACTGTGTGAAGGGTTGCAAGTACTTATAACAATTCCAGAAAATTCCCTGGTGGTCCAGTGGTTAGAACTCTGTGCTTTCACTGATGAGGGCATGGGTCTGATCCCTGGTCAGGGAACTAAGATCCTACAAGCTGTGTGGCCTGGCCATAAAAAACAAAACAACACAAAACCTCTATGTGGTAGGTACTATAATTCTCATTTTATAAAATGAAAATGGTCTTGGAGAGGTTCATTTATATAAGGTTATAAAAGGCAGGGCTGTCTAACTGCAAATCTCTGTAGCTTTACTACATTATCAGCAATTTTAAAAAAAGTAGCAGTGAGAGGGGTCTTTGTGAAGCTTATCTTTGAGCCAATAATTGTTAACTATTTAAAAGAGGTGATGTAGCTGTTAGATTCATGTAGATTTTAAAAAGTCTTTGAAAGATAAATGTTTAATCCACATAATTTTCAAAAATCTTTCAGTAATCCTCTGCAATTCAACAAAGAGAAGGAGTATCAAGGTTTGTTTTTCAGTAAGTAAGGTCAACTTATGCAAGATTAGCACATCACCCTCAGCATTCTCGGACACTGTCACTTTAACGACCGAACACCTGCTGACCTATCTCATGGCAGAAGGTGCCATAAAAACTCTCCCTATCAATGGGGTGAAAAGACTTAATACCATACCGCAACAGCCAAGGTCTAAGCACAAACCACACAGTATTCATAAGTCTTAATAAAGGCTTCTGTTATTCTCCCAAGAAGTAACCCTAACTTAATGCAGTGAAGTGTGCATCTAAACTGGCAGCCTTCAAACTTGGCTGCACATGGGAATTTCTAAGGAGCTTTAAACACACCAAAGCAGAGTCTTACTCCAAGAGACTCTGAAGTAATCAGTTTTGGATGGGATGGGGATCAGGATTTTTAGAGGCTCTTCAAGTGATGCTATTGCATAATTACAGCTGAGAATCCACTACTGTAAAATATACAAGTGTGTACTAAGTTGCTTCAGTTGTGCCCAACTCTTTGCAACCCTATGGACTGCAGCCCGCCAGGCTCCTCTGTCCATGGGTACTCTCCAGGGGATCTTCCCAACCAGGGATCAAACCAGCATCTCTTATGTCTCTTGCCTTGGCAGGCAGGTTCTTTACCAGAAGCGCCACCTGGGAGGAAAGACTGTTATATTCATGCTCTTAAAAAAAAAAAAGGATTTGCCATCTTCAACTACTACCAGGGTTGTGGTTGCCCACATACCTACTGATTCTAATTGCAAGCAAATGATTCCCCATGGTCAGTCATCAACCAAACATACTTGGAATTTGGTAACTGTATTAGTTTCCTGAGCTGCTGTAAAAAAGTACCCAAACTAGGGGGCTTAAAACAACAGAAATTTATTGTCTCACAGTTCTGGAGGCTACAAGTCCAGAATCATGGTTTCAGCTGGATTGTGTCTTCCATGAAGCCTGTAAGGGAGAATGCTCCTGGTGCCTATTCTGGCTTTGGGCATTTGCTTCCAATCCTTGGTATTCATTTGCTTGTAATATTTCATGTCTTCCCAGGCACAAGGCCGTGTTTGCCCCGGGTCTTCACATAGTCTTCCCTCTATGCCCGTGTCTCTGTGGCTAATTTTCTACTTTTTATAAAAACTTCAGTCATATTGGGTTAGAGCCCATGCTAATGATCTCATTTTAACTTGATTAGCTCTGTTAAACACCTTGCTGCTGCTAAGTCACTTCAGTCGTGTCCGACTCTGTGCAACCCCATAGACGGCAGCCCACCAGGCTCCCCCGTCCCTGGGATTCTCCAGGCAAGAACACTGGAGTGGGTTGCCATTTCCTTCTCCAATGCATGAAAGTGAAAAGTGAAGTCGCTCAGTCATGTCCAACCCTTAGCGACCCCATGGACTGCAGCCTACCAGGCTCCTCCGTCCATGGGATTTTCCAGGCAAGAGTACTGGAGTGGGGTGCCATTGCCTTCTCTGGTTAAACACCTTATTTAGACCCAAATAAGAGCACATTCCAAGGCACTAGGGGTTAAGACGTCAATATATTTTTGTGAGGGACACAATTCAACCTATAACAATAACCAATTAGCATTTACATAAAATAACAGTTTCAGAGCATGGATTCTTAACATGAGGATGGGAAAAATTTTTTAATCTTTGTTTTTCACTCTTCATGTAAATACAGTATTTCTTATGATTATGAACATAGGCAACATCTTCAGTAGTATTATTAGTGGTTCTTGAGACTTTGAGCCCATAGAAACCACTGGTATTTTCAGGTCACATTTCAGTCATCTTCAAAATATTATTTATAGTTATCACTACTTCAAAATTACAGTTTTTAATAGACTTGCTGTTAGATAGTTATTTAATGTATTAGTGCATTAATATATCACAATGTAATACCTTCATAATTTTATTTCAATAAAACTGATTTTGATTTAATTGAATTTTATGCACTGAACATTATTTTGAGGAGATCAAAATGTTTAAAAAACCTTTTAATAACCTACAGCTCTAGTTAGTGAATTCTTCCATTTCATACTTGAGTATTTTTAAACTTCATAAGTATTTAAAAATATGCAGTGCCTTGTACATCATTTTCAAACCTTTTATTAAAAAAACCTATGATTCACCGTGAAAAAATATATTTTACATGTAGCTCAGACACAATCTTCTGTCTCACACACAACACAAAACTGAAACAAAAATGTCACAAAACAATATTTACCCTTACCTCACTCTTGACATTTTCTATTCTATCTCTATTCATTAAAAAATGCCAGTGTGACCTACTGAATTAATTTTACAACTAATCTTGGAGCATAAATTAAATTAGTCACAAAAATCTTTTAGTGGAATTTCTTTAGAAACTTCTCATACTGTGATAGTTGAAAGGCTGTTATTACTGGTATTCATGTACTATTTTTAAAATATATGCCTTCATTTCAGAGGTGCCATTTAGATGAGCAAATAATTCAAGACGTAAGCAGGTTCCATTTAGACAACTGGTTAAGAGTTACGTAAACTTTATAATTCCCATTTTATAATGGGAGTCTCAATTTAAACTTTACCCAATACCAAAAGGAAACAAGGTAGAATAATAAATATTTTATGCCTGAATCATTTTAAAATTACAAAAATGTCTTAAGTGTATAATGTTAAATTTCACTGAGGTATTTCCTCATTCACCACTATAAAACTGGGTAGAAACATTTTCTAAACTAACATTTTTTTATGCCCAGGATAGAAAGAATTTTACCTGTAGTAAACTCGAAGTGTCTGGATTTCTTCTTCCAGTTTTTTGTACTGCTGAACTGCGGTTTCTCTGGCTTGTTGCATAGCTAACAACTTTGCCTGCAAGTAAATAACATTTTAAGGAATTTACTAGCAGTTGGGTACCTTAAAATACACTACTATAGTATGAATAGAAGTCTTTAATTTCTGGGAGTTTAAAAACCCATCAATATTTTTAGTAGTGGTTCATAATTTCCCACAAAATAATTCGATTATATTAATAACAGAAATATTAAAGACATGAACATATTTAATTTACCAACTTTGCTCATTACTAAACTTCAATCTTATTCATCTGTATCATCAGATATATGCCTTTCTGCAATGTTTAACTTTACACACAGAATTCAGAATGTGGAACACGGGTTCAGAGCATTATCTAGAATAGAGATAAGCACAATGGCTGTTTCACATATAAATTTTATGTGGCTCCACTGCCTGATCGCTAGATTTTCTTTTAACTTTATTAATAGAAACTCAGAAAATTCTAAATATGTTAAGCCATCTTTGATATTTAACATGAAAATATTGCACAAGACTACAACCTGATTTTTACAGATATGACTTAACCTCTTCAATTCCTTTTCTGCAGGAAAAAAAAAATCTCTAAAGGGAGAATGGCAGTAATTTTGAATGTTGGAGATATTTTACTCAAGGGTTGCTATTGTTCATCTTGGCTTAAAATAGTCAAATTTTAAAGAGTCTTAACCAGTTTTTCAATAGAGTTCAATAGTAATTTTAAAAGAATTGTACCTTCCAAACATCATTCCCAAAATTTCCAGCATAGTCAAAAAAAGTTATCAACCTGCCTTTTAAAGTATGGTACTGGTAAGTCAGACTTTAATTTTGCTTATTTAAAGTTTAATTTGCATGAAAAAGGCTGTCTTTTACTTTAAATGTGTTTGATAGATAACATGAAGCAAATTGTTATCATACATGTCACAAACTGCACTAAAGGTAATAATTAAAAAGTAATCAAAAGTTGGAGGTTGAACAAAATTCATTAATTTTGCTTAACTCATATGATTTTACTGAAATTATTTTCTTGCATAAGAATGAAGTCATAAGATAAATTGTGAAATCTGATCATAGGAAAATTAATGAGTGTAATATAAATAAACATTAAACAGTGCCACTTTTCTATTTTAATAATGCAGAATTATAAAAAATAGCAGTTTAAACTTTTACATAAAAAATTAAGCACCAAATTAATTAGCTATCTGCACTAGCAAATCCTAACAGAGTTACTTTTAATTAGATTTAAGATGTTCAAGTGCTTGCTTTAACATGTCACATTCTAGAATTATGAATGAAATAGTCTCAAAAATTATTTTTAAAAGAGCATTTAAAGCTGGTTCTTGATGCCAATAATTAACAGCTTTGCTAATTTTCAGTATACTATAAAATGTAACTGAAAGGGTAACTTGCATGACCGAATACCCACTGTGATTAATAAGAAACCAAAAAGAATCGCCCCCCAAATATTTCACATTAAACTTACAAAACATCAGACATCCTGTTGCATGTAATTTAAGAAATATCAACTATTTGACAGGTAATTGAGAATTTGATAAATAACAATGGGACAGTGTTAAGAACCTGAGATGATTATTTTTAAGCTTTTGTACCCAGTACTTCTGCAGAAAACCAAAAAACAAACCCAAACACAAAGCAAAAAGCAAACCCAGCAATGTTGTAGCAGGAAAAAGGCATAAAAAGATTATGCCTAAGAAATTTCTGCAGTGAAAATGGGTTGTGAGAACTGTACATAAATTTCCTTGCTTTGGGTAAAAATGAACATTTTATTCCTCTTCCTACACCCAGTTCACCATGAAGATTTGGTGTTGCTTCATAGCAACCCATTTGATTTATTACTTCAAATGCCTGATCTTATATCTAGGCACTGGAGACTATGTTCAAAGCTATTATAAACCTCTGGCCTTACAAGCTCCTTCCGCTACTTTATCAGATACACATTTATCTGGTCAACTTTTTTAGGGGTGAGTAAATACCATTACCTTATGGCACAGTAATCCTGTTTGGTGGCTAGGATGAACTTCCTTCCCCACTACCTCAGGTACTCAAGTATATATGATCTAGAATTTTTTAAAAAATATTTATTTATTTATTTAGTTGTGCTGGTCTTAGTTGCAGCACACGCGATCTTTGACCTTCATTGCGACATGTGGGATCTTTTTTTTTTAAGCTTTGGCACACAGGATGTTTTAGCTGTGGCATGCAAGCTCCTAGTTGCAGCATGTGGGATCCAGTTCCTGACCAGGGATTGAACCCAGGTCCCCTGCATTGGGCATGTGGAGTCCCAGCCACTGGACCACTGGGGGCATCCCTATAGGGTCTAGATTGTTCAAACAGAGTAGTCCATCCTGATAGCCCTAGAAGAACATTGAACCTTGATGACATCATTTGTGTCGTGGATCCCTGTACACCAGACAGATCCAGATTCATTTCTTGGACACATGAGTTTTTTCTTTTTTTGCATAGGCTACTTTCAGTTGGATTTATGATATATGCAGTGTAATGTCCCTGGTGGCTCAGAAGGTAAAGAATTTGCCTGCAAGCAGGAGACCTGGGTTCGATCCCTGGGTTGGAAAGATCCCCTGGAGAAGGGGATACTGGACTATCCACTCCAGTATTCTTGTCTGGAGAATTCCACGGACAGAGAAGCTTGGTGGGCTACTGTCCATGGGGTCACAAAGAGTATAAACAATGTAAGAAAATTTAATTAATTTACATGCACTGTTTATACCTATTGCATTTCCTAGTTTCATTATTGAAAGAAAAGTGAAAGTGTTAGTTACTCAGTCGTGTTGATTCTTTCCATCACATCGCAGGTCAAAAATATATGTAGTCCCCAAAACAATAAAAATTAGCAAACAAGATATTTTTGCCTATTTCTTTGGCATCATATTTCCCGTATTTTTGGTAATTACGTGTCAATCTCCCACCCCTAATCTTCAAACTACAAATATTCTGAGATTTCAAGTTACCTGTTTGTTGTATATCCTTCTAGAAATATATATACAAGCATATATATATATCTACAACCAAATAAATCTATTTACAATATTGATGGTATCTTTACATACTATTAAAAACTTTGTTTTAGATTTAAAAGAAGTTTTGCTATTTTGCTTTTTATTAAAAAGGAAATCTTTTATCCCAACCCATGTGTTGCACTCACTAATCACATTTCCTTCCTTCCCTCCAACCTCAAAGTGAAACATTTCCATGAATTTGGGTTCATCATTTTCAAGAGTATTTTATACTTTTACAATATAGTTATGTATTTACAGATAATATATCTGATTGTTTATACATTTCTAAACTTGAACATACACTTTAAATATATTTTTGAGCAAAGCCTACAGTGAGTCAAAATTTCTAAGTATTGCTGGCCTTCCCTATCCACAGGTTCCATATATGCAGATACTGGAGGGCCAATTAAGGAACTTGAACACTGCAGATTTTGGTATCTGTGGGGCTCCTAGAACCAATCTCCTCTGGATAACAAGGGACGATTATATGGTCATAGATTTAGGCAAACATTGTACAAAAGTATAACTTTTTTTTAAACTTACATTTTCAGGTAAAAATTTTATCAAAGTAAAACATTCATAACATATATAAATATATACATACATGAATTTTTTAGGTAGGCCATTTGAGCTATAACTGAGGCAAAGTAAAAATTCACCCATTTTTTGGTGTACAGTTGTATAAATTTTCACAAGTTTATCAAGTTCTGTTATAACAATGACAATCAAGACACAGAATATTTTCATTATCCCAAAATGTTCCCTTGTGCAATACTGCAATCAATGTCCTTTCTTTACATGTAATTCCTGGCAACCAGTGATGTGATTTTTTATTTTTACTGCTATAGTCTTCCCATTTCTAGAACATCATATAAATATTATATAGTCGACAGCCTTTTGAATTTGGCTTCTTTTACTTAATGCTTTTAAAGATTCATTCATATTATTACACGGATTAGTAGTTCATTCCTCTGTATCACTGAGCAGTACTCCACTGCATGGATGTACTATAATCTGTATATTCATTCACCAGTTGATGGACAGTTGGATTGTTTCCAGTTTTTGGTAGTTTTAATAAAGCTGCTATAAACATTTGTTTATAGATAATTTTGTGGAAATATGCTTTCATTTCTCTTACTTAGGTAAACACCATGGAGTGGAATTGCTGGGTCCCATGATAAGTGTGTGTATTTATATACTTTAAAACTTATGTACTCTATTAAGTTATATACATTATAAAGAAACTGCCAAACATGCTGCTTAAATTGATAAAACTTAAAAACATCTGTGCTTCAGCAAAGGAAACCATATGCAAAATGAAAATACAACCGATAGAATGGGAGAAAATATTTGCAAACAATGTAGCTGACAAAGGATTCATTTTCAAAATACACAAACAACTTATACAACTCAACAACAAAAAAATACCAAACAGTTCAATCAAAAAATGGGCAGAAATAAATAGGCATTTCTCCAAAGAAGACATACAGATGACCAACAGGCATATGAAAAGATGCTCAACACTGCTAATTATCAGGGAAATGCAAATCAAAACCACAATGAGGTATCACCTCACATTGGTCAGATGGACCACCATTAAAGAGTCTACAAATAACAAATACTGAAGAGGGTGTGGACAAAAGGGAATCCTCTTACACTGTTGGTGGGAATGTAAACTGGTCTAACCATTATGGACAACAATATGGAGATTCCTCTAAAAACTAAAAACAGAGTTGACATATGACCCAGCAATCCTACTCCTGGGCATATACCCAGATAAAACTATAATTCAAAAAGACACATGTTCAAAGCAGCACTATTCACCATAGCCAAAACATGGAAACCTAAATGTCCTTCAACAGATGAATAAAAGACAATGGTGGGGCACACATGTATAATACAATGTAATACTACTCAGTCATAAAACAGAACAAAATAACGCCATTTGTAGCAACATGGATGGAACTAGAGATTATCACACTAAGTAAAGTAAATCAGAAAGAGAAAGACAAATACCATAATACTTGTGGTTGCCAAGAGGGGGGCGTGTAGGGGAGGGACCGAGTGGGAGTTTGGGGTTAGCAGATGCAAACTGTTAAATATAGAGCATCAATAAACAACAAGGTCCTATTGTATAGCACAGAGAATTATATTCAATGTACTGAATATAAAAAAGAATGTGTTTGTGAGCATGTGTGTGTGTGTGTATATGAATCATTTTGCTACACAGCAGAATTTACCAGAACATTGTTAATCAACTAGATTTCAATAAAAAACAAAAACAAAACCCATCTGTGGTTAACCACAATAGCAATGCCATTTGTTGAATGCCTTCTATGGGTTGGACATTGTACTGAGTATTTGAAATGCCAGGCTGGATGAAGCACAAGCTGGAATCAAGATTACCAGGATTACCAAGATTATCAACAACCTCAGATATGCAGATGATACCACTCTAATGGAAGAAAACAAAGAGGAACTAAAGAGCCTCTTGATGAAAGTGAAAGAGAGTGAAAAAGCTGGCTTAAAATTCAACATTCAAAAAATTAAGACCATGATATCTGGTCCCATTACTTCATGGCAAATAGATGGGGAAAAAGTAGAAACAGTGACAGATTTCATTTTCTTGGGCTCGAAAATCACTGTGGACAGTGACTATGGCCATTAAATTAAAAGATGCTTGCTCCTTGGAAGAAAAACTATTACAAACCTAGACAGCATATTAAAAAGCAGAGACATCACTTTGCTGACAAAGGCCAGTATATTCAAAGCTATGGTTTTTCCAGTAGTCAGGTACAGATGTGAGAGGCGGACCATAAAGAAGACTGAGTGCCAAACTGAGGCTTCTGAATTGTGGTTCTTGAGAAGATTCTCTTGAGAGTCCCTGGACTGCAAGGAGATCAAACCAGTCAATTCTAAAGGACATCGACCCTGAATATTCATTGTAAGGACTGATGCTGAAGCTGAAGCTGCAATACTTTGGTCACCTGACATGAAGAGCCAACTCATTGGAAAAGACCCTGATGGTGGGAAAGATTGAAGGCAAGAGGAGAAGGGGGTAAAAGAAGATGAGATGTTTGGATGGCATCACTGACTCAATGGACATGAGTTTGAGCAAGCTCCAGGAGTGAGTGAAGGACAGGGAAACCTGGTGTGCTACAGTTCATGGGGTCACAAAGAGTCACACATGACTTAGCGACTGAACAACAACTATATTCACAAATCAGTGAGATAATTCCCAGTACCCCTATTTTACAGATGATTAAACTGAGGTCCATGAACATTAATCAACTTGTAAGTATAACAGAGCTAGTGACTGATAGAACTCAAGCACATATTCAAGCCTATTTGGAACAAAATATATATTTCTCCCTTAAACCTCAACATACTAGCATTCTGGGCTGTGTGTGGGATAGCTTTTCTTTTTGTTTTAAAGCTATAACTGACATATAACATTATATTAATTTTAGGTGTACAACATCATGATTTTATACACACACACACACACACACACACACACACACACACACACACACACACGGTGGTGGTTTAGTCGCTAAGTTGTGTCCAACTCTTGCAACCCCGTGAACTATAGCCCGCCAGGCTCCTCTGCCCATGGGATTCTCCAGGCAAGAATATTGGAATGGGTTGCCATTTCCTTCTCCAGGGAATCTTTCCAACCCAGGAATCAAACCCTGGACTCCTGTACTGCAGGCAGATTTTTTTTTTTTTTTACCAGTTGAGCTGAGGGAAGTCCTATATATACATACTGCAAAATAAATACCACAGTAAGTTAACATCCATCACCTCACATGATCACATTTTTTTTTTCCCTGTGATGAGAAGTTTTAAGATTTACTCTCCTAGCAACTTTCAAATATATAATATGGTATTGTTACTATTCTGTACATTAGCATTTCTCCAGAACTTATTCACCTTGTTCTTAACTTATTTAAGTGACTGAAAACATGTTGGTTAATTAATGTTAGGTTAATCTTATAATTATCTCATTATTCTTAAACTGTATCTATCTTGAATAATACCATCTAAACAGGACAACCATTTGTATGTACTATTACTGCTACTCTTCAGAAACTAACTACATTATTTCCTTAGTTTTATCTAGTAATGTAGAATCACAAAGAAAAGACTACACTACTCACATCAGTGAACAATATTTGTATGGATATTGTGGAGAAACCACTTTTATCTTACTTTAAAATCTTGTTATGTTTGGTTTTGAATGTGTTTTTAATAGTAATAGTCTGATACAGTTAAACCTTTCTTTGGTAGCTCCAAGATCATAAAATGGAAATCTCCATAAATGGAGAACAGAAGCATCTGACCTTATATATGATATCTACTAAAGAAAGAAACATATAGTACAAATCAAATCATAGAACCAAATCCTGAGAAGGATTTCAGAGGTAATATAGTCCTCTACTTTTAAAGGTGAGGAAATTGTTGCTAACATTATACAATATGTTTAGAGAAACATTTGGGAACTGTTTAAGGTTTCATGGCTGGTTAGAAGTTTGAATTAGCATAAAACTATCCAGAAAATATTGCTTATTTTTAACAAGCAATTAATATATATGTTAACTGTTTTAATATAAGTATTTTACAGAGTAAGCACAAATATATGGACTGTGCTATGTTATTAAACACATCTGTAAGGTACCTAATTAGAGATTTTCAAACAATATGTCTGATTGCACAATTGCTCAAACAATATGAGTATGACCATTCCAGTATTTGACTCTTTAATCTCAGAAGCTTATTAAGAAGCTCGTAAAGAGACACTGCAAAAGGATATCTAAAAAATTAGAAGCTACTATATTAGGAAGATACAAATGACTGATTTTAATTACATCTCTCCTTGATAAGAAGACTGCGATTACAGCAGTATATTACTGGAGTGCATTGCTCTTTCAAAGGTTATTCCTCACAGGTTATCTTTTGTCCTCATGACAAATTTCTTAGACCAAGCATTATCAGCATCTAGACTCAAAAGCAGCTGTAATGCACTGTCTAGTGATCTATGGTTTGAAATGGAAGCAAAAATAAAAATATACACAGGCAGAGAGTGATCTATGAGCAGTGAGAAGAAACCATGAAGCCGAGAAACGAAGGGTAGAGAGAAGTACACCAGAAAGTAAGCACAGAACATTAAGTAAGAATAAACTTGGGATTCACTTCCAGCAATTAGTTCTATGAATGAGTAAGTTACAGCCTGTGAACCTCTATTTTCTTTTTGGTAAAATAAGCATAATATCACATCTCACAGGATTACGATACAATGATAAAATAAATTCCCATACAATATACCCATATCAAAGTGAATAAATATATAAACTGCACAATAACAACTGGTGAACTCTGATGTGAAGTTACTGTGGAAAGAACTATGTCAGTAAAGGAATAGCATTGTATAAAGTAACAGGTCAATAAGGTGAGAAGGAATTGGGCTTAAAGTACAAGTTCAAACCATGTGGCCATCAAGAGAATGCTTGTTAAGAACTACAGTTCTTAAACATTTTAAAAATGTGAACTGTAAAGATTGTGTTACAGCTACTTAATTATTGTTGGAGAGTGAAAGCCACCATAGACAATATATAAATAAACAAGCATGGCTGTATTTTTTTTTTTTTTTTTTTTACTTTACAGTATTGTATTGGTTTTGCCATACATTAACATGAATCCGCCACGGGTGTACACGTGTTCCCCATCCTGAACCCCCCTCACACCTCCCTCCCCATCCCATCCCTCTGGGTCATCCCAGTGCACCAGCCCCGAGCACCTTCTATCATGCATCGAACCTGGACTGGCGATTCGTTTCACATATCATAATTTACATATTTCAATGAGCATGGCTGTACTAAAAACATCTTTCTTTACAAAAATAAGGAGCCTGTCCAAAGGCCATTGTTTGCCAACTACGCATCTGGAGAGCCAGATACATAGAACCTAAAATATTTCTTGGTCTTTATAAGCTTTTGGCTAATGCTGTCAGATACCTGGGGAAATGAAGAAAGAAAATGTTGCCTTGTCTAGATGAACATGTTTCTGGGTGCAATGAAACAAATACCTGAAATTCACACTGTTCTAGAACAGATTTGCCAGGACACATAATGATGGAAAGGAAGAAAGGAGTTAATGGTTGTATGGTAACCTTGTGTTGGCATAGGAACACTGCGCTGTGACAGGAACCACCTTGTCAGTGAGCTTATGATGTCACCTATTGTATACAAAGCAAAACAAATGGAAAACCTTGCAGCTTCAAATTCTCAATAGAGTTTTCATAGCATTCTTTTTATTAGTGTTTGCATGGCGTATCTTTTTTATATCCTGTTAATGTCAATCTTTTTTACATGCCTAGGTTTAGATGTGACTACTGTAAACAGCATAAAGGCAGAACTCAGATATTGCAAGTTCAGTTCCAGAGCACTGGAATAAAATGGAGACTGCAATGAACTGAGTGACATGACTTTTCTAGCTTCCCAGAATGTACGTGTCACGTTTATACTATAGTGTAGTCTATTAAGTGTACAAGAGCATTATGTCTATAAAAATCAATGTGCTTATCTTAATCAAAAATGCTTTATTGCTAAAAAATTGTTAATCATCATATGAACCTTTGGTGAGTCATAATCCTTTTGTAATAGTAATATCAGAGATCCCTGATCACAGATAACCATAATAAATAAAATGAAAAAGTTTGAAATAGTGAGAATTATTAAAATGTGACAGAGACACACAGTGAACAAATGTTGTTGGAAAAATTGTACTGAAGACTTGCTTGACAAAGGGTTGCCACAAACCTCTTGTAAAAAACTCACTGGGAAGTATAATAAAGTAACATATGATAAAATGGGGTTTGCCTGTATTTTTTTCAGTCTAAAAATCTTTGCCTTTTAACTAGGACATTTGATCTCTTTACAGTTAATGTAATTACCACTAGATTTGGGCTTAAGTATATATTCTTATTTCCTGGTGGCTCAGATGGTAAAGAATCTGTCTGCAAACAAGGAGACCAAGGTTTGATCCCTGGGTTGGGAAGAGCTCCTGGAAAAGGGAATGGCATCTCATTTCAGTATTCTTATCTGGAGAATCCCATGGACAGAGGAGCTTGGTGGGCTACAGTTCATGGGATTGCAAAGATTCGGACACAACTGAGTGATTAACACTTCCATATATTATCTTGTGATTTCTATTTGGCCTGTTAGCTCTGCTACATTTTTCTTTTAAAATCATCTTTTCTTGTTATATTTTGGGTTCTTTTATTATCCCATTTCCCCTTCTTCATTTAATGCAATAATTCCTTCACATTCTTTTAATGATTATCCCAGAAATTACAAGATTCAATTTGATTTAGCATAAATATAACATTAATCCTCCTGGACAATGAGAGGACCTACAACCCTTTAACCCTTTTTACTTTCATTCCAATTTATTTATTACTGTTTTTAAAATGTATTATAATTCACCTTAGTTAGGTTTAATTCCCCCAAAACATTATTAATATTATTTTCTTGATTAAGTGTATATGTCACTTTTTTGTGTTTCATTCCTTCCTCCTTGGGAAGTTCCTTATAGAATCACATTCCTTCTACTTAAACACAGCTCTTGGAAGTTTCTTTAATACAAGGCTGAAAATAACTAAATCAAGTTAGTTGTGAATTCATATTTTCCAGATAGTAATTTATGGGAATTATGTTGAACTAAATTGGCAATATCTTTCTCTGAGGAGAACTTGTGTCTGTTTCATTAGGGAGTCAGGAGACAATTCCTAGATAAAGTTCAAGAAGTCTAGATTAATATCGTTTCTGGCTCAGATGGGGACCCCAAGTGAAGATCAAAGTGCTTCTATAGATGTCTGCCCCTGGTACTTCTGGGGACCATTGATTTGCCTACTTTTGGAGACGGGAATGTTTCTGGTTCAACTCTCAGTTTTTTGGTAAAGTAAAATCTTTGGAAAATTTCCTCTATTTTTTTGTGATTCTAACAATGCATGAATTAGATTTTGTCCAGGACCTAGCAGGTTAGAAGCAGAAGGGTCCCCACAGTATGTTTTTGTTACACGTCAAGAAGAAAAAGCCTATACTGAAATTTAACATGTATTATGCCATAAAAAATAGACCAAACTATTTTTATAATTTAATATTTGGAATTCTAAGATTTGGTACATTAACTAGATTTAATTATTTTAATAATTTAATAATTTTTTTGAATTGTTTTTGATTAGAAAAGATACAAGAGAAGGTTTCAGATCACCATGTGCAAGCCCTTCTCTGTGAATAGCCCACTGTGCAGAGGTCTAGTCTAAAATCCAAATACCTGAAACATAAAGTAAAATTTTGAACATAGTCATCCTAACAGTATTTCTAATATCATCACTTTTAAGCTGTGTATTAACTACTGTATCATCATTAGTATCTTTTTTTTTTTTGCTTTCTGTTTAAAAACAACAGCTTCTCTGTTCTACAATAAACACTATAAGAATGGAAGCTATTTAAAACAGATTAATGGTCAGAATCACTATAGCAGCTAGCATGGTTCAGTTGAGTGATAAATTGTGTCATAAGCTTGTCATGTCTGATCTCTAGTAACTGCCACATATTCTAATTAAACAAATAGAAGTTATCACAGTCTCACTTATTTTAGAGGGAAAAGTATATATAAATAATTATTTAATTGATAAAATGTTGAAAAGCAGAAATTGAAACATTCCCCCTAACTACACTTAACAATGTGAATCCTTCTGGAAAAAAAATTCCTTGGGGTGGAAGAACTGCTTGTTGGGAAATTATTCACTTAAATTTTCTCAGTTTTTAAGGTTAATAAATAAAGGTTAGTGTCAGAACCAGAATTTGAGTACAGAATTCTTAACTACCTATTCAATAAACAATTCTGAGTTTATGCATTAACTACTTTGCCAACTTCTTCTCCAACTTTAAAGAAGCCATTATATCCTATTGGGATGATAATAAAGAACACAGTTTACTCCAATTTCTCTCTTTTTCTGTTCACTGTCATTTAAAGTTGGGTGTTTTTTTTTGTATTTTTAATTTTAGTGTATGACATTATTCAATTTTAAAGCCATAAGTAATTCAACATATTTATTTTGAAGCATTTGTCCATTAATTCAGACTGTGGAGGCTCTCTTTTCCACTGAATGAACTCTTATCTCGGAAGATACTACCTTGACCTTAAATTTATTGCTAGTTAGATGCCATTAGATATCTAGCTCCCAGGACTTCCTGACTATACCTCTGAAAGTCACTTATACTGATGCATACAAAACCACTGACCACCTCACTGGCTTCACTAAGAAATCTATTCATCATTAAATGAGATTTGCTGTTTTAGAAAACAGGTTAATCAAGTAGTAGTCACAGTCTTCAGAGAATATCCATTAAATTATTGATTTCCTGTCTATCACACCACTTGTTCTTGAAGTTATTTTCTCTGGAAAAAAACCTATATGCAAGAAAACACTTAAAGCATCAGCTGGAATGTGAGTTCCCTCCAAAACGTCCATTCTCCTTTTTTATGGCGTGATACATTCCTTTCACTAAGCTTGCGCTCTCTGGTACTACCTAAGAACATGAGCACACAGAGAAAATTAAATTCTTATTTAAACTCAAGAAGCAAACATTTCCCAAAATGACAGTGTTCTCCTCCTTTACAGATGAGTCGTAAACACTTTTCTACATGTCGCTGTTCTACTTAGTTAGAATTTTAGTCAGCAGTATTTTGTTTATTTGTTCAGGATCATGTATGTTATTTCACTATGTCTATAATACACTTCACCACCTGAACACCTGTTGAACTAAACTCAAACTTATCTTGCCAGCAAAAAATTTTGAAATTATGCAATCTGCAATTCAGTCCATGGCAAGCACTTAGATAGAATTTCTTCTATACCAACATACCTAATGACAATTAAAGAACTGCCTGAATAGAAATACTGCCAACTGAAAAGTTAGTGAAGTGAGTTTAACCAAGGGAACTTGAGTAACATTTTAGCTAAGGAATTTTCTGATACTCAAATAAATACCATGATCACTGTCTATCAGATTAACGTTAACATTAAGTTAAAAGGAAAATCAGTATGATTATGTAATCTCTAATTATTAAAAATAAAAACTTTACTCATTACAAAGTTTACACATATATAGACTATAAAGAATATATAAGACTATGGAAAAGCCTATTGAAAAAATCAGCCATAATAACTGAAAAATATATTCTTACAAAGGAAAACAAGTTAATAAGCTACATTTTACATGGAAAATTTTAAGATATGAGAAAAGCAAATTTTACAATATGTAAGCATTAATCTATAACTAGCAAAAATTATAATAATACAAATATAAAGCTTTGTAACAGGTTATATGAAATATATTTTTACTGAAACAGTTCATAATTAAATTAGAGTACTAAAATTTTTCAAATAAAAGAAATGCTAAATTTATAAGTCTTTCATTTGTGAAACCATTTTACTCAGATCTCTATCACTAAGCCAGTAAATTTCCAGTTCATCTTAAAAATCAACGAGAAATAACTGAAGTTATCTGAATTAAAGGCAAAGTTTTTAAAAGACCAAACACATTTTAAAGAAAAACAGATGAAGTAAGATTTCATATATAAATTAAACATTTATACTTTAAGTTAACATACAGGCATTAAACACAGCAACTAAAGTTGTTAAGAAATGACAAAACAAAGGAAATCACTAAACTGGACTTCACTTGTGTTACTCAATAAAAACATGAATTTAAACAAAAATTTTGTAAATGAATGTGGAATTATTTGGGAGTTGTGTTTAAGCATGTGAAAAGCATAAGAAAAGAGAATTCCCTGTTTCCTTTTGGATGCTGCAGACAACAGCAACACAGCCTAGGGCACGCTGCTGCGGATTTTAACTGTTGTATGGAACTACTCAAAATGCTTTTGATCCATTTTATCTTGCAAGTTAGCAAAGAAATGTTGCAATAAGAAACACCAACAAAGATCTGAAAAAGTTAAGCTCTGGATTACCATATTGTGTTCTCCTGCCATTCAATGCTTCATACAAAGGCAGTGGTGTTCAAAGTAAGGGAAAAAAAGTGGAGGGAGAGAGAAAAGAGAAACTGGTCTCAGAGAGCGCAAAGCACAAAGTAAATAATATTCTTCTACATCCCTTCTTTTTCACAGATTGGATGTTAAAAGAGTTGCAGCAATTAGGCTTTTGTTAATTACCAGCTGTTGAAACAGATGTGTTGACTATCCTTATTAGCCAACAGCTGGGTGAGAAGAACAATTGAAGCTCCCTAAAACCAACAGCCAGCTGCTCTGCAGTAATTATCTCCAATTAATAATACAGGTGATAAAGGCAAAAAGCTCCTACCCCTCTGTTTCAATAACTTTGGTAGTTTCAATAACTATGGCTTTATCATTACACACTGATAGAGAATATGTTTATTACAACAAATAAGGCTGTATATTTGACTCCCATTAATTCTTTGGTAGTTTCCATGATGCAATTCCTGGAGAAGGAATCAGACAAGTGCTAAAAGTAGAAGCAGACATTCGACAGGCTTTTATTTATCATATTTCAAATGACACTGCCAACTTACTTCTCCAGTACTAACAATAACAGCTAAGTACTTAAGTTCCTTGAAAAGGAGAAGCATAACTAAAATCTGTTCTTTTTGATTTCCAGGTGTTTTCACTGATCGTGTTTTATATTCAGTTCACTGAAGAAATCTATTTCCTCTTGGTATGCCTAAATATCAGTGTCTTGTTCCCTCGCTTACATTTCCTAGGTGACGAGTAGAAGCAATTTTACCAAACCCAAAAAGAATTTACTTCATAGCAGTAAACATTATTTTATGTACACAAAGAGATCAGCAAAGCAAACAACCAAGCAGGAAGACAAAACAGAAAACCCTACTTTTATTTTGCCGTGATCATCTCATATGATATTCAAGTTTCTAATTGTGACGATGTTAAAAAAGAAAGATCACAATGGAGCATACTAATAAAAGAGGAATAATTATATATATAAAGTTACTTTTCCTATTCTCCATTGTCAAATGTTCAATATCAAAATTTCACTTAAAAGAAATGTAAAACAAAGATTTAAACAAGCCAGGCATCCATCTCTGTCCTACAAAAGAGGTGTCTACAAGAATTTACAACCATATCTATTCACTAATTAGAGAACACTTAAAGACACTGTCTTTCTGAAAACAAGGATTAGAGCGGGATGAATACATCCCTTTCACAAACCTTCCTCATGTCTCTGTTGGGTCATCATAAGCAGCTTGTTCCTCCAGCGTTAAATAGAAAAGCCTACTGATTATCAGTTCTGAATGCCCTCAGTTAGGCATCAAGACAGTTAATAGGACAGAAACTTAAAAAAAAAAAAACATGTAAATAAATCACTTCACCAAAAAAGGCTGTAATAAAAAAATTATGAATAAAGGCAAACTTCCTACAGAAATATTTAGGTTTCCACTTGGGCACCCTGGCTTTCCGATATGAAAGATTGGAAGCTTACCACATTACATAATCACAGTAACTTCAGTATTTATATAATAACAAACATGAGAGATAAATACATTACACACAAAAAAGAAAGATGGTCCATTTCTAGGAAACCAAATTCCCAGGAGTGTCAGGACCCTTTTCCTCTGCACTAAGCTGGAAAACTGGAAAAGTACACAAGTGATATCATGATGCTCTTTCCTTTGCAAACCATCACTTCTATACTGGAAAGGTGTTAACATTTTCTCTTCCCCGACTGAGTACAGATATTTTAGCCAGATATATCTATACATTCAACATATATATATATATAAATTTATATAAGTAATAAAACATTTATTCTACCCCATCCTTGTAATGTACTTTCATTTTGATAACTTGAGTTTTTCTTTGGTTCAAGTATTCAGTTCAGTTGCTCAGTCATGTCCACCTCTGCGACGCCATGGACTACAGCACTCCAGGCCTCCCTGTCCATCACCAACTCCCAGAGTTTACTCAAACTCATGTCCACTGAGTCGGTGATGCCATCAAACCATCTCATCCTCTGTTGACCCTTGGTTCAGGTGAGTTTTTGCCTGTTATCCTTTTGAATATGGTTTCCCTTACATCTACTCCTTTCATTTCTAAAAGCTACTCCTGTTTTCACACACTAGGTTTTGTCTAGCATTTCACTCCAATTCTTTATTTTCTCCTTTTGTTCTTCCAGATCACTAGAATTTTGTCCTTGATCATTCTGCTCAAATCTCCTATGATATCTTTCTAAAAATGAAGGTCTATTTTGATCACTCCCTCAAAATATGCCTGACTTTGAGTTGTACTGTGAAGAAAGCTGAGCACCAAAGAATTGATGCTTTTGAACTGTGGTGTTGGAGAAGACTCTTGAGAGTCCCTTGGACTGCAAGGAGATCCAACCAGTCCATTCTGAAGGAGATCAGCCCTGGGATTTCTTTGGAAGGAATGACGCCAAAGCTGAAACTCCAGTACTTTAGCCATCTTATGTGAAGAGTTGACTCATTGGAAAAGACTCTGATGCTGGGAGGGATTGGGGGCAGGAAGAGAAGTGGGCGACCGAGGATGAGATGGCTGG
This sequence comes from Ovis aries, assembly GCF_016772045.2. NCBI lineage: Eukaryota > Metazoa > Chordata > Mammalia > Artiodactyla > Bovidae > Ovis > Ovis aries. The sequence continues at coordinate 45,341,306 of NC_056071.1, read as the reverse complement.
ATGGCATCACTGACTCGATGGACGTGAATTTGAGTGAACTCCAGGAGTTGGTGATGGACAAGGAGGCCTGGTGTGCTGTGACTCATGGGGTTGCAAAGAGTTGGACACGATTGAGCGACTGAACTGAACTGAACTGAGCCATAAGAAGTCTTATTTTAATTTTAAAATTTTCTTCTTGTACTAAAACAGTTTCAGTTGGAGCCAATAGGGTAAATGGAATATGGCCTTTCTCCATGAAGCAATCAAATTCTCTAAATGACATGTGGACTCTCAAGCCTGTTCATATTAGCTCATGTGGGTTCCCTTTAGTACATTTGAAAACTAATGTATTTGGAAGAGTAGTGATGAGCAAGATTGAGTAGTAAGTAGTTTCATCATTAGGTAGATTGGTAACTTTCTCATAGTGCATGATCATGAACTGGACAGAGACAGCTTCTTTCCAAGATAAGAGGACATACTGGAGCTCTGTTATTCAGGGCAGAAACAACTTTTTTTCCTACAACTTCTTTTCCTATCATCCATTCAAACTTTTAAAAGTTATATGTTTTCCTTTTGTACAAATGGCAAATACTCTTTTTAAATCATAATATTTACTCCATAGGGAGTCAGTATTGATCCTGCAGTGTTCACTAAACTTTGTCCTGTCCTTATCAATGACCTCCAGTTTCAGTAATTTGAACTTATGCACTTCATTCACTGATGTGATCAGCCAACTCACTGGAAAAGACCCTGATACTGGGAGATTGAAGGCAGGAGAAGGGGACGACAGAGGATGAGATGGTTGGATGGTATCACCAGTTCAGTGGACATGAACTTGGGCAGACTTCAGAAGATGGTGAGGGACAGAGAGGCCTGGCATGCCACAGTCCATGGGATCACAGAGTTGGACATGACATGGCAACTGAACAACGTCATTCATGAAATACTCCAATAGCCTCCAAGTCAGTCTTTCCTACCTTCCCATACCTGCCCTGCTGCTGCTGCTGCTAAGTCACTTCGGTCGTGTCCGACTCTGTGCGACCCCATAGACGGCAGCCCACCAGGCTCCCCCGTCCCTGGGATTCTCTAGGCAAGAATACTGGAGTATGTTGCCATTTCCTTCTCCAATGCATGAAAGTGAAAAGTCAAAGTGAAGTCGCTCAGTCGTGTCCAACTCTTAACGACCCCACGGACTGCAGCCTACCAGGCTCCTCCATCCATGGGATTTGCCAGGCAAGAGTACTGGAGTGGGGTGCCATTGCCTTCTCTGATACCTGTCCTAGTTAACTCAATTAAAACCAGTGAGATTACTTTCCTCTAACTCTGATATTATCAAGTCATACATTTTATCACTCCTCCAAAAAATGGACTTCAGAGTTTGCCAGATTTTTAACAGACCAAGTACAATCTCCTTTGTGTCACTTTCAAGAGCTCACTCTCTGACATCAGAGTTGTCCACAGAGTGACCAACCATTTTGGGAAACCCTTCCCTGTACTGTAAAATGTTCTGGTCTTTGGCAATGGGTGTAGAAGTTTGGCAGGGGGAGTACAAACTCATATGGTAGCCCAAAAAATAGGGCTAAAAGCAATACTGGTTTTAGTATCTGATGGATACAGCAAAATTATCTGCCTGCTGCAATTGCTCTTTTTTCCTCTGGCAACTTATAAGTGGTTCACAATCATGGATCATTCATCACTATACCCCTCCAAGTGATACAACTTAAGTTCAACAAATATACACTGTCAATGCTAAGAGTTAACAGTTCACCTCTGACTTTCTCTGTACACTAACTGTTGTGTTTTGTATCAAGACAGCGCTAGTTTAATGTTTAAAGCTGTGGATATTATGAACACGTTTTCTAAGAGTTTCAGATAATGAAAATGGGAATGCTGATAAGACCAATGTCGGCATGACCCAGGTATTACAAAAAATGAAGGCTAAATGACAGGACACATATACAGGTGGATTATGCAGATAATTAATCAAAACAATATACAGCAAAATACACAGAGAATGTGTGGTTGGGCATGCTGCAGAGGCAGATGTGAAAGTACATATGGAAAGTGAATCTCCCAAGTCTGGGGTGAAATAGGCATGTGTTTCTAAACCAATCTAATGGGGTGTTTTTGTTTCTTCACATCACACCAATGATAATAAATTACAGTAGGCTGCATTAGCCTGGGCATACTACACAGAACAGACAAAAATTAGTTTTGTTTCCGTGACTGTTCTATGAAACTGAGTAAAATTACCTATTTTGGCTCAGAGGTTATAACTATGGATAAACAAAAAAGGATTTTGATAAGAGATATGCTGGCCCCTTATAGTATACAGCTGACTCTGTCAGAACTTAAGAGTAATAACGTTTTAAAAAACATATCAAGCAATGTGCCAAATCAGAGCAACAAGAATCATTATCCTCTACCTATTAGGTATTTTCCTTTGCAAAATGAGGTTTCAAACTGTTTTCTTGATTTCTATAAGGGTTTTAAACTGTAAAACACATAAAACAAAAGAATGTTGATACTGTGTCCAAATATACATTAGATTTTTCTCATTTATCTGGATATTAGGCTGACAACGCAAATAAAACTTGGGCAGTTTCTTTTCTATAAATTTCTTACCAACAGAATGAAATGTCTTGCACAGCTTGTATGCAATACTTCTAAGAAAGGGGTATGATCTGTTTACCTGTGATACTGACGCTTTAATAATGAAAGTTTTTGTTCTACTTTTGATCCTCTCAAAACATGCAAAATTATTTAATGAGATTTTTTTTTTTTTACTTTAAAAAATGGAGGTAGACAGCCTCCTCAGATATGAGCCTATGATGGCTATCATTGTTGCTGGTCATAGAAAAGATATTAAAAGGCTGGCCTACAATAAAATCAGATTTTCAAAGTACAGAACAAAAAGAATATCCTTCTGTGATTTGGAAACATAATGAGCATATTATATGCTTTTCTCTAAAACTATTTGAAGATCACTGAGTAAACTATTAAGAAACCTAAGAAGGACGAGTAGCCTACCTGAGTTGTTTGATGATATGTGTAGGTTGTGAAAAATATGTATACAACCCCAAAACAAACAAAGACTTATTTTTTGGAATAAAACCGTTTTGAAACTCAAAAAAAGTCACCAGAAAGTGGCAGTATGTTATTGAACTGGCCAAAAAATTCATTTGGGTTTTTCTGTAAGATGCTATGGAAAAACCTGAATGAATTTTTTGATAGTAGTTTCCTAGGACTACTAGAATGAATTACCAGAGACTGGGTGAGTTAAAACCACAGGAATTTATTCTCTCACAGTTCTGAGGCCAGAAGTTCAAAATCGAGGTGTGGATAGGGTTGTTTCCTTCCAGAAACTCTGTTTCCTGCATCTCTCCAGGCTTCTGGTGGTTGCTAGCAATCCTTACCATCCCTTAGCTTGTGTACATGTCACTCCAATCTCTGCCTCTGTGATCACATGGTCTTCTTGGAAGTGTCTCCTGGGTTTGTGTCCAAATTTTCCTCTTATAAGGACACCAGGCATTAGATTAGCGTCCACCTTTATGGGCTTCCCAGGTGGCTCAGAGGTTAAAGCATCTACCTGCAATGCGGGAGACCTGGGTTCGATCCCTGGGTCGGGAAGATCCCCTGAAGAAGGAAATGGCAACCCATTCCAGTATTCTTGCCTGGAGAATCCCATGGACAGAGGAGCCTGGTGGGCTACAGTCCACGGGGTCCCAAAGAGTCGGACACGACTGAGCAACTTCACTTTCACTTTATGCAGTATAATCTCATTTTAACTTGATCACATTTGAGAAGATTTCCAAATAAGGTCACATTTATAGGTACCAGGGATTAAAACTTAAAGATCTTATTAGGAAGATGCAGTTCTACCCACATTAGACAGATAAGTTACACAGAACTTCTGTAGTTACTGAAAATTATTTGGATCCAATTTTGAATCCATAAGTTCCAACTACCTCTGTGTCCAACTGATGCTGAAAAAGCCTTTGAGAAAATTCAACATCCATTCATAATAAAAACTCCATGGAAGGTCTTTGTTGTGATAAAGAGTATCCACAAAAAATCATAGCTAACAACATACTTAAAGATGAAAGACCGAATGCTTTTCCCCAAGATTGGGAATAAGGCAATGATGCCTTTCCTCACTACTCTTACTCAGCACAGTGCTCGGAGTTCCAATCAGCGCAATAAAGAAGGAAGAGGAAAGAAAAAGCATACATGGTGAAAGGAAGACCTAGTAATGTCCCTACTTAGAGACAAATGATTGTCTATGTTGAAAATCCCAAGGAACTTTAAAACAACAATAACACTTGGACTAATAAGTGAATTCATGAAGGCTGCAGGAAACAAGCCGAACAAATAGAAATAAATTGTATTTCTGTACACTGGTAACATACAACTGGAAAAACAAAATTCAAAACAATATTACTTACAATATTGATCATTAATACTTAAGTGTAAATCTAATAAAGCTTGTACAGGATCTATATGCTCAAAACTCCAACTGCTATTAAAGAAATCAAAGAAACATAAATAAATGGAGACACATATCCTATTCATGGATTGTAAGATTCACCATAGTAAAGAAGTCAATTATCCTTGAATTGATCTATAAATCGATTCATATCAAAATCTCAGCAGGATCTCTTGTAGAAGTAGATAAGCTGATTTAAACATTTATACAAGGGAATGAAAGTAGAATAAAATAATAATGAAAATAAATAAAGTTGGAGTAATCAAACTATTTAACTATAAGACTTCCTATAAAGCCACAGAAATCAAGATAGCCTGGTATTGGTGAAGGAATAGATAGATCAACAGAACAGACTGGTTTAGTCCATAAGTGGAGTCACATTAACATGGTTAATTTTTTTCTTGATAAAGGTGCAAAGCAATTCAACAGAGATAGCAGAGTCCTTTAACAAGTGGTTTTGGAACAACTGAACATCCATATGCAAAAAAAAAAGACTTCCACCTGAGTATCCTTGTTGCACAAATAAATCAAAATGAACATCTAAATGTAAAACTACACAACTTTTAGAAGAATGCAGAATATCTTCATGACCTAGGGTCACAGAGTTCTTAGGACGATGCCAAAAATACGATACATTGATAAAACAATTAACTCAATAATTAATTCACTAATAATTGAATTCAAAAAAATTAAAAATATTTGCCCCCAAAACGCTAAAAAATATTTAATAGATCAAAATTCCATCCATCAAATGGTTCCCACAACTGATTACATATGAGAATCACCTGGAGAAGTTTTTAAAAACATAAATTTTCAGGTCCTATCACACACCCACTGAATCAGATCTTCTGACGAAGGGCTTTAGAATCTGTACTTTTTTTTTTTTTTAACTTTATTTTACTTTACAATACTCTATTGGTTTTGCCATACATTGACATGAATCCGCCACGGGTGTACATGAGTTCCCAATCCTGAACCCCACTCCCACCTCCCACCCCATATCATCTCTCTGGATCATCCCCGTGCACCAGCTCCAAGTATCCTGTATCCTGTATCGAACATAGACTGGCAATTAAAAAACTCTATAGGTAATTTTGGTACATAGCTGATCCAAAGACTATCATTTAGAAACAACTGTTATAACAAGACAATATAGGAAATAAAGGCATGTGAGCATAGCAGACGGGATAGTTCTGAATACAGAAGGAGGGAGGTCACTTCCTCTGAGACACTGGGAAACCAAATAAGGATTAAGTAGACAGATCATACTTACTAGATCCACTGTGAAGCTTATCTCTCTGCAAGCTTATCTTCTTAGAGAGACAGGGGAAGAGCATCAGAATTAGATCTCCAAAAGAACAGTAGAAGTTAAAAATGGTTGCTGTAAGAGATCATGCTGAAAGAATTGCTAGGAGGCACTGAAAAGGAAGGCTGAAGATAAATAAAGCCACAGTCACAGCAATTGACTCAACTGGGTAATTACTTTTTCTTCCTAAGGTAAAATCTTAAGAATATTTGCTTCTGGCCTTTTAGCTCTTCTAATAAACATTTTAAGTGTATCACTTTCCCTTCTATGGACTGAGTTGCAGTGGTCTCTATCATGCCCTTCTGACCTCCCACTGTGTGTATATTATATTGTTAACTATATGGTTCAAATCTTCTATATCATTTCTCATTCGTTTGTTCTATTAATTACAGAGAAAGATGTGCTAAAACCTACCGTGTGGTATAAGTTTACGTAGTTCTTTCTGTTTCATCAATTTTTGCCGTATATATTCTTAAACTGGTACTACAGCATATAGGTTTAGAATTGCCATATCTTCTTTATCAGTGTTCAGTTCAGTTCAGTTCAGTCACTCAGTCGTGTTAGACTCTTTGCTACCCCATGGACTGCAGCACGCCAGGCCTCCCTGTCCATTGGCAACTCCCAGAGTTTACTCAAATTCATGTCCATTGAGTTGGTGATGCCATCCAACCATCTTATCCTCTGTTGTTCACTTTTCTTCCTGCCTTCAATCCTTTCCAGCATCAGGCTCTTTTCAAATGAGTCAGTTCTTCACATCACGTGGCCAAAGTATTGGAGTTTCAGCTTCAGCATCAGTCCTTCCACTGAATATTCAGGACTGATGTCCTTTAGGATGGACAAGTTGGGCCTCCTTGCCATCCAATGGACTCTCAAGAGTCTTCTCCAACACCACAGTTCAAAAGCATCAGTTCTTTGGCACTCAGCTTTCTTTATAGTCCAACTCTCACATCCGTACATGACTACTGTAAAAACGATAGCTTTTGTTGGCAAAGTCATGTCTCTACTTTTTAATATTCTATCTAGGTTGGTAATAACTTTTCTTTCAAGGAGTAAGCATCTTTAAATTTCACGGCTACAGTCACCATCTGCAGTGATTATGGAGCACAGAAAAATAAATCTCTTACTGTTTCCACTGTTCACCCATCTATTTGCTATGAAGTGATGGGACCTAATGGCATGATCTTAGTTTTCTGAATATTGAGTTTTAAACCAACTTTTTCATTCTCTTTCATTTTCATCAAGAGGATCTTTAGTTCTTCACTTTCTGCCATAAGGGTGGAGTCATCTGCATATCTGAGGTTATTGATATTTCTCCCAGCAATCTTGCTTCCAGCTTGTGCTTCATCCAGCCCAGAGTTTCTCATGATGTACTCTGCATATAAGTTAAATAAGCATGGTGACAATATACAGCCTTGACGTACTTCTTTCCCGATTTGGAAATGGTCTGTTGTTTCATGTCCAGTTCTAACTGTTGCTTCCTGACCTGCATACAGATTTCTTAGGAGGCAGGTTAGGGGGTCTGGTATTCCCATCTCATTCAAAACTTTCCACAGTCTGTTGTGATCCACACAGTCAAAGGTTTTGGCATAGTCCATAAAGCAGAAATAGATGTTTTTCTGGAACTCTCTTGCTTTTTCCACGATCCAGCGGATGCTGGCAATTTGATCTCTGGTTCCTCTGCCTTTTCTAAATCCAACTTGAACATCTGGAAATTCACAGTTCACATACTGTTGAAGCCTGGATTGGAGAATTTTGAGCATCACTTTGCTAGCATGTGAGATGAGTACAATTGTGCGGTAGTTTGAGCATTCTTTGGCATTGCTTTTCTTTGGGATCTGAGTGTAAACTGACCATTTCCAGTCCTGTGGCCACTGCTGAGTTTTCTAGATTTGCTGGTATATTGAGTGCAGCACTTTCACAGCATCATCTCTTAGGATTTGAAACAGCTCAACTGGAATTCCATCACCTCCACTAGCTTTGTTTGTAGTGATGCTTTCTAAGGCCCACTTGACTTCGCATTCTAGGATGTCTGGCTCTAGGTGAATGATCACACCATCATGATTATCTGAGTCATGGAGGTCTTTTTTGTATAGTTTTTCTGTATATTCTTGCCACCTCTTCTTAATATCTTCTGCTTCAGTTAGATCCATACCATTTTTGTCCTTCATTGTGCCCACCTTTGCATGAAATGTTCCCTTAGTATCTCCAATTTTCTTGAAGAGATCTCTAGTCTTTCGCATTTTATTGTTTGCCTCTATTTCCTTGCATTGATCACTGAGGAAGGCTTTCTTTTCTCTCCTTGCTATTCCTTGAAACTCTGCATGCAAATGGGTATATCTTTCCTTCTCTCCTTTTCCTTTCACTTCTCTTCTTTTCCACAGCTATTTGTAAGGCCTCCTCAGAAAACCATTTTGCCTTTCTGCATTTCTTTTTCTTGGGGATGGTCTTGATCAGTGCCTCCTGTATAATGTCATGAACCTCCGTCCATAGTTCTTCAGGCACTCTATCAGATCTAATCCCTTGAATCTATTTGTCACTTCCACTGTATAATTGAAAGGGATTTGATTTAGAGCAGAACTGTATGGTCTAGTGGTTTTCCCTACTTTTTTCAATTTAAGTCTGAATTTGGTGATAAGGAGTTCATGATCTGAGCCACAGTCAGCTCCTGGTCTTGTTTTTGCTGACTGTATAGAGCTTCTCCATCTTAGGCTGCAAAGAATATAATCAGTCTGACTTCGTTATTGACTATCTGGTAACGTCCATGTGTAGAGTCTTCTCTTGTGTTGTTGGAAGAGGGTGTTTGCTATGACCAGTGTGTTCTCTTGGCAAAACTTTACTAGTCTTTGCCCTGGTTCATTCTGTACTCAAGGCCAAATCTGCCTGTTATTCCAGGTATCTCTTGACTTCCTACATTTGTATTCCAGTCCCCTGTAATGAAAAGGACATCTTTTTTGGGTGTTAGTTCTAGAAGGTCTTGTAGGTCTTCATAGAACCGTTCAACTTCAGCTTCTTCAAGCCTATGCCCCAACCAATACTGCTGAAGAAGCTGAGTTGAATGGTTCTATGAAGACCTACAAGATCTTCTAGAACTAAAACCCCAAAAAGTGATTGTTGTGATACGGAATGTTTTGCCTTGGAAGCAAATGGAGATCATTCTTTTGTTTTTGAGCCGGCATCCTAGTACTGCATTTCAGACTCTTTTGTTGACTATGATGGCTACTCCATTTCGTCTAAGGGATTCTTGCCCATAGTAGTAGATATAATGGTCATCTGAGTTAAAGTCACCCATTTCAATCCATTTTAGTTAGCTGATTCCTAACATGTCGATGTTTACTCTTGCATCTCCTATTTGACTACTTCCACTTTGCCTTGATTCATGGACCTAACACTCCAGGTTCCTATGTAATATTGCTCTTTATCACATTGGACTTTACTTCCATCACCAGTCACATCCACAACTGGGTGTTGTTTTTGTTTTGGCTCTGTCTCTTCATTCTTTCTCGAGTTATTTCACCACTGATCTCCAGCAGCATACTGGGCACCTACTGACTTGGGGAGTTCATCTTCCAGTGTCCCATCTTTTTGCCTTTTCATACTGTTCATGGGGTTCTCAAGGCAAGAATAGTGAAGTGGTTTGCCATTCCATTCTCCAGGAGACCATGTTTTATCAGTGTTAGGTATTATTTATTTCTAATATAATGCAGAATAATCTGTTTATCTAAATTCTCCTTCATTTTTTTGGAATACTTTAATCATGGCTATTATAATTTTTCCAACTTATCTCTCTCCTTCCCCCTTAACCCCTTGTAATCTTAAGTTTGTTTTCTACATCTGGAACTCCATTTGGATCTTCTGCTCATTTTTTGATTGGGTTGTTTGTTTTTTTAATATTGAGCTGCATGGGCTCTGTATATATATCTTGGAGATTAATCCCTTGTCAGTTGCTTTGTTTGCAAATATTTTCTCCCATTCTGAGGTTTGCCTTTTTGTTTATGGTTTCCTTTGCTGTGCAAAAGCTTTTAAGTTAAATTAGGTCCCATTTGTTTATTTTTATTTTATTTTTATTTGTTTTTATTTTCACTACTCTACGAGATGGGTTGAAAAAGATCTTGCTTTGATTTATATCAAAGAGTGTTCTGCCTGTTTTCCTTTAAGAGTATCCAGCATTACACTCAGGTCTTTAATCTATTTGGAGTTTATTTCTTCTAATTTCATTCTTTTAAATGGAGCTGTTCAGTTTTTCTAGCATCATTTATTGAAGAGATTGTCTTTTCTCCACTGTATATTCTTGACTCCTTTGTCACAGATTAGGTGACCACAGGTGTGTAGGTTTATCTCTGGATTTTTCTATCCTGTTCCACTGACCCATATTCGTTTTTTTTTTTTTTTGGTACTGGTATAATACTGTTTTGATTACTGTAGATTTGTAGTATAGTCTGAAATCAGGGAGCCTGAGTCTTCCAGCTCCATTTTTCTTTTTCAAGATTGCTTTAGCTATTTGGGGTCTTGTGTTTCCATCCAAATTGTAAAATGTTTTGCTCTAATTCTGTGAAAGATGTCACTGGATTTTATAGCGGTTGCATTGCTATTATTATAAAGCCCTTGTACATCTACCTCCAATATCTAGATCAATCTGAATGGCTATCTTTGATCTGATCCAACTGATCAGATCAATTTTGAGTTGGTTTATATAATACACATCTCTTTTGATTTTGGTCATGTAGTCTCATCTTTTTGCGTGCCTAGTAACTATCACAGAAGTGCCTGCCATCATGTATAATATGATGGTAGAGATTCCAGACATTTTTCTGGAGATTCGCAGATGGAGTAGGAGGTGATCACATTAATTCAAACAAGAACTGTTCTAGGTAAATGCCAGTTTGTAGCCTCTGGTCTTATAATACAACTGTAAAGCCCATTTTGATTTTCAGAGACTTTTTATTTATGTTTTTAATCTCTTAAGTGTGTAGAGTCTCAGATGTCTTGGGTTCAGTTCAGTCACTCAGTTGGGTCTAATTCTTTGCGACCCCGTGAATCGCAGCATGCCAGGCCTCCCTGTCCCTCACTAACTCCCAGAGTTCACCCAAACTCATGTGCATCGAGTTGGCGATGCCATCCAGCCATCTCATCCTCTGTCGTCCCCTTCTCCTCCTGCTCCCCCAGTCCCTCCCAGCATCAGGGTCTTTTCCAGTTAGTCAGCCCTTCACATCAGGTGGCCAAAGTATTGGAGCTTCAGCCTCAGCATCAGTCCTTCCAATGAACACCCAGGACTGGTCTCCTTTAGGATGGACTGGTTGGATCTCCTTGCAGTCCAAGGGACTCTCAAGAGTCTTCTCCAGCACCACAGTTCAAAAGCATCAATTCTTTGGTGCTTACTTTTCTTCACAGTCCAACTCTCATATCCATACGTGACCACTGGAAAAACCATAGCCTTGACTACACAGGCTTTTGTTGGCAAAGTAATGTCTCTGCTTTTGAATATGCTATCTAGGTCGGTCATAACTTTCCTTCCAAGGAGTAAGCGTCTTTTAATTTCATGGCTGCAATCACCATCTGCAGTGATTTTGGAGCCCCCAAAAATAAAGTCTGACACTGTTTCCACTGTTTCCCCATCTATTTGCCATGAAGTGATGGGACTAGATGCCATGATCTTAGTTTTCTGAATGTTGAGCTTTAAGCAAACTTTTTCACTCTCCTCTTTCACTTTCATCAAGAGGCTTTTTAGTTCCTCTTCACTTTCTGCCATAAGGGTGGTGTCATCTGCATATCTGAGGTTATTGATATTTCTCCAGGCAATCTTGATTCCAACTTGTGCTTCTTCCAGCCCAGTATTTCTCATGATGTATTCTGCATATAAGTTAAATAAGCAGGGTGACAATATAGAGCTTTGACAGACTCCTTTTCCTATTTGGAACCAGTCTGTTGTTCCATGTCCAGTTCTAACTGTTGCTTCCTGACCGGCATATAGGTTTCTCAAGAGGCAGGTCAAGTGGTCGGGTATTCCCATCTCTTGAAGAATTTTCCACAGTTTATTGTGATCCCACAGTCAAAGGCTTTGGCTTGGTCAATAAAGCTGTAATAGATGTTTTTCTGGAACTCTCTTGCTTTTTTGATGATCCAGCGGATTTTGGTAATTTGATATCTGGTTCCTCTGCCTTTTCTAACAGCAGCTTGAACATCAGGAAGTTCACGGTTCACGTATTGCTGAAGCCTGGCTTGGAGAATTTTCAGCATTACTTTACTAGCGTGTGAGATGAGTGCATAGTCGTTACTTAGTGATTTTTCTGATCATTGATTCAGTATATTTTCTCTTCAAGTTTACTTCAAAATTGAACATAAGATAATACGTAATTCTCCAAGTTATATTATATATTTGCATAGTTCTAAGCCATATCTCTGGCTTTCTCTCATTCCAGTTGTCTTAATTTCTATATTAAGTCTCATTTAATTTTTAGAAATCTTTTGGATCTTAAAGTTTTCCCATTTCCCCTTTAAAATTATATTGGAAAATATTAGTTTTAGAGAAATATGAATTTTAAAATACCCAATACTTTATAATAAAAACATTCCAAACACAGGACTGATAACTTAAGAGTCAGGAAAAATGCTGTGTGTGTGTGCATATATACATATATATATATATATATATATATATATATAGAGAGAGAGAGAGAGAGAGAGAGAGAGAGAGAGAGAGAATTGTGGTCTTAACAACTAGGAACATTGGAAGTGTGCTTGAGACAGATACACACATAAAGTTTTTATTAAAGAATTATGAAGCTTATATAACACAGAGTGGCTACACATGAATTATGCTGAAACTTACGTCAGAGACAGGTAACTACTATCTAACAAGAACTGCCACCAAGACAAAACTGACACACCCCATGGAAATCCTGTATCAAGTTTCAGGAGTTAAGTTAAGCAATTTGAGAGTTTCTGGAAACAAATGTACTTACAGCACTAAGAGAATCTTTTTTCCCTTTTACTTCCTTATCAGTAGTCACAGAAAAGAATAAAAATAAAAGATTTTAAATAAAATTATCCTTTCTCTCAGCAGTTTTATCTGACCAAAACAGTTTTCCTGATCTAGGTAAAACCATACACAATATAGTATTATTATAAATCATTATTAAAATATTTTAGTTATTTGTCATATAACTCACCAACTGAATGAACATGAATTAGAGCAGACTCTGGGAGATAGTGTAGGACAGAGGAGCCTGGCATGCTGCAATCAACCCTGCCTGTGCTGGGTCACAAAGAGTCAGACACAAGTTAGCGACTGAATACATAACTTAACGCCACTTAAAATAACTTTGCTGCTTTTCCTGTTTCAAACATTTTAAATTACCTTTTCTGAATTCTCTCATATTTAACAACTCAATTATTAGTTATTTCCCTCAAGTTTTCATTATCTTTCAGGTGATACACACTATTACATGTAATTCCTTTAGTATACTGTCCATAGCTAAGCATTAGCCACCTAGAGGGATGCATACACTTTTGAAGTACAATATCTTTTTTTTTTTTGCAGCTTTTATGTGATGATATTAGTTGACTTATCTTTCAATAAAGTAATAGGTATATTGTCAACTGCTTATTTCTAGAAAAATGAGGCAATTATCATTTTTATTTTATTATTTTCCTGAGGTACTGGGATTAGGACATTAACATAATGTGTAGCCATCATAGGATTTGGAGTATATCATTAAAATACTATTTATATTTAAAGCTGGTAAAATCAAAGTCCCCTTTACGTTTTTCAATTTCTAACATAGTGATTTGTACTAAGTACTTAATACTTTATTTGACTCTGATTCTCTGATATTCTAGGTTAACAACTGTCTATACCACTATCTAGAGAAAATAAGACCTAGAATAAGGTTCTTATCCTGGGGCACATGGATGGGGTTGGGTGAGAAATAAACTTGAACCTATATGCAAATTTCTGTGCATGTGTATTTTTCAAGGGAAAAGATTCAAAACTGGCGTTGGCTTCTCAAAAGGGTTTAAGTACATTAAATGTTAAAAACCAGTTATATGGAGAAACAAAGAACACCTATCTCCTACCAAAAGACAAAATTATTTCCTTTATACACTACTGAGGCTTGATATTAACTGTAATATCATGGAAATGTCTTGATAATACAGTTAAGAAGTTGAATATTATAGGAATGCATCACAGAGTATATGATATCTGATAATTAAGTTTGAAAACAAAAAAATACTGAAACAAACAATTCAGTAAAAACTAAACTCTTGTTAAATTCTCATAGTTAAGAATATCTCAATTGGAGAATAATAAAGATTATACAATATGCAGATGTCATTTGAAATACCACAAAATTATAAGAAATGTACAAAATCATTTAAAAAGCACATGTTCCTAAACTGGAAACAGTGACCAGCTAGGAAATGATGGGCAAACTGAAACATCAACCTATATTCAAACCACTAAGGATAATAACAAAATAATGTAACATACATTAGGCCACATTCATTTCTCTCTAAAAAAGTATTTTCATGAACTTCTTTAAATTGTGAATGAAAATACAACTGTATAATACACTGAAGACTTTTTCGCCAACCCTTATCAATCAGTTAACAAAAAGCAAAACGTATCTATAAAAACAAATGGCTTTCATATAGTATAATCTATATATTATATAGATTATAAATCATGCATTATCTGATGCACATCTGTAAGTATATGAAGAGATAAAATATATAAAATAAGAGAAGTAAATGCCGGCAACAGAACATCGAAGTATAACATTTAGTTCTCTCTCTGCATTATAAAAAACCCTAGCCATCATGAAGGCCTGTGCCATTCTTAGGCCACTTTCAGGCAGACTCTGAAAAGCTCTAAAGTAAACACAGGTGTTTTAAAACTAGAGCTGCTGTCACGGACAACCACAAACACCCTTAACTCTGATGTGGCAACGCCTCTTTCCCGCCCTCTGTTTTTTAAAGCAATGCCCGAAAAGAAAATGTCAAATGTTTCACCTTTCAACACCTCAAAATAAGTTAGAGCTTAAAGTATTGTTTTGCAAATCTCTAGCAAATAGAGCATTTTTTCACTGCTTTTAAATGTAGCCAATTAAACATTACTTGCATAAAATAAAAATAAAATTTCATAAAGAATGATCACCCTTCCTCACTTTAAACCGCTTCGCTACCATCATATTTCACAGTACTTTAGTTTCTGAGAGCAAGATCTTTTGTTTGACCACATTAGAGAGTTTGTTCTGTTGTATAATTTTACAGAAAGTATGTGACCTTCTGTAAGGTTTAACAGACAAATCAGAAATAAATAAGAATCTTTAAAAAAATTGTCAAATATCTTTGGTACAAGGAAAGACTGTTCTTAAGAAATATTCAAAGCTTGAAAATCTGTAATTCTCTTTTAGAAAATTATCTTAACGGATATCTAAAAAGGGTAGATATTGTTTACAGAGAAAAACAGAAAGGAAAATAATTTCCAAATTGCTGTAGATTGGAACTCATATTCATAAAAGAAATAAATTTTCTAACACTGAAATATTTAGTGTTAAAAGTCCCTCCATAATTGTATAAAAGAGATCCCAAAGCAAAGATAACGCATTAAAAATTGATTAGCAACTAACTACTGAATATAAAAATTGAGTGAATTCATTTTTACGTTTTACCATAATCATCAAGAAATAGGTGCTCTTAAAAGAGGGGCCAAGTTTCTAACAGTTTCCAAATAAATCCTGGAGGTTGCTTTGAGAGGTTTAGTTCTACTCTAGAAGTAGATATTCCACATATAATTCTTTTCTGCAATTCATATTAGAACTCTCTGTGAAATCATACTTGTATACTTGGGTATTTATAATAAAACACTAGTAGTTTCTCATTGCCCCAACAGAGAGATAGTTGCCTTTCAAGATGACAAGAAAATGATAAAATAAAAAGTAATCAATGGGAAAAAAAAATTAAGAATAAATAACACTTTTAAAATCAGTAACTACATTTTTCAAAAATTTCCTGATATTTTATAATTTTTTATTGCCTTTTTTCACAATTTAAAGAACTATATTAGAGCAGCATGATAATGGTTAATCAGAGGCAATCAACTGTAAATGAGAGAAAAGCAAACAAACTTTTCCATTTTGTTCAGATGCACCCATGCATTGCTTCATCTCACATGTGAAGGACATTATATAGTATTAAGGGACAAAATAATATTAAGTTGTGACATAAACCAACAAAGTAAAGAAATTTAGAATTATGTTTGACAGTTCTGAACTGAGTCCACGGTACTTTGGTATTACAACACATTCATGATACCTACAGGCACAAAGGAGCAAGGAAAGGGCACTGTGTCAGCCTTAGAAGTTAATTTCCTTGCTTTTGTTGGTTTATATTACCATCTAATATTACGTAAACAATCTGTTTCTAGGCAATTTATTTTTTCCATGATGAGCTGAGCTCATTTGGACGCTACCTTCCAGCATATAAAAATCCAGTTTAATAGCAACAGCACAAAAGCCCACAATGGACTACTATTTAAAAATCAATTTACAAAAATATAAGATAAACAATATCCACTAACTGGAAAGAATACAATTATTTATATTTTACAAACTTTCAAAAGGTAAAGGTAATCGACACAACAGAATTTATTAAAAGATGATATACCTTAGAATACTTTGGGTTTATTAATAATTATCTCTTCGTCTTTATAAAGTAAATTGACTACTTGAAAACTTATAGATCAAGATAAATTCAACATAAGTGACAACTATCACAAGATAGGTTCCAGAATCTTTTAAGAATAATAAGTAAATTTTTTTAGAGGGAACACAGAGTTAAAAGCTGATCACCACATAATGAAACAAAAAATATAGGGCACAAATGTACTTTTTGATCACTGTAATCATGATTCCATTTCATTATCCTCTTATTCTAATAAAAATGAATTGATGTTCTATCTTTAAATGAATAATTATGTATCAAAAAGAACTAGCACTTTTACAAAGAAGGACAGGAAAGCTCATATATCATCAGAGTAAAATGCACAAAAATGATTCTGGACTTAATATAGCGAGTATCAAAAGAAGTAAAGATTTAACAAAATAGTTATAAACTACAAATACTGGAAATAGGACACTGGATTACATTGGAAAGACTTCTATGGAATATATAAAATCACACTGCATGATTTTGTGAAATTATTAAGGAAACAGAAATAAAAGAAAATATACATCATTCAGATATAGTTATGGTTGTACAATATTCAAAGTTAATATTTTCTAAAGAAAGGGTTATAAGTTATCAAAACTTCTGAAGCTGCTATTTATCTAAAAATACTCAAGAGTTTTTTCAAGACTATGAAATATATATTAAAACACATATTTAATATGAATATAAGAGAAAAAATGTTGGTGGTATATTTTGTATTGTATTCAACTTTAAACACTAAGCAATAAATTATGGATCTTTTAAATGTGTCTACGAGGCACTAGGCAAGAGTGATTTTTCAAGATGCTTTTTTTTTGTTTCAGTTAAAATTAAAATCCATGCTGTCTAATCCTTGGAGTCAATTTGTAATTAAGGGGATTTGATGAGAGACCAGGCGCTGAATTAATGATAAAATTTAATATCTGTTTTAATGCATCAACATAACAGAAAAACTAGCCAACACTGAACAACACAATAAAGTTATTTTGATATAGAAGACATACTGTAGCTATGTCAATTTATATGAAATGTTAGTTTTTAAAATATTAGTAATAAGTTAAATATGCCAACATTCTATAGATGCATTACACTAAAAACTATGTGTCTAAAAACCACTCAAGCCAAAAATGCTACTACAATATAATGATTTGCTTGGTACAGAAAACTACACTGTTAAAAATACTTTTATTGAGAATTGTATGTAATCTCTCATGAAGGACTTAACTGCTTTCCAGCATCACGTCTGAAATCAGAAACAACTTCCTCAGCAGCCAGAGTGCATTAACTGTATTTGATAATCTAATGTTTTAATATATGTATATGTTCTAGTTTAGAAAGAACATGTAATACTAAAAATCCATCAAATTAAATTTCACAGTATTTAAAAAACCATCTGGATTTTTCACTACACTTTTCACAGTATTACTACACAGCAATTCACAAGAGAATCTAGTATGTCATTCATTTCAAATCACTATTAGATATAATCTTGTATAGAATTTGATTGCTGGAAATGCAAAAACTGAAACAGAAAAATTTTATTTGGCCAGCAGTCTCTCTGTAGTCTCATCTAGCTTATCCCTAAAATACCAAAAGACACATTTATAAAAGATATAAAACTGATAATGCCACAAAAACACTGATACCAGCCCAATCCTGCAATCAATTAGAAAATCAAACAGAACTAACATTAAACAAGAGGAGAAGGGGGTAAAGGAGTATGAGATGGTTGGATGGCATCACTGACTCAATGGACATGAGTTTGAGCAAATTCAGGGAGAAGATGAAGGAATGGAAGCCTGGTGTGCCGCAGTTTATGGGGTTGCAAAGAGTCAGACATGACTTAGCGACTGACCAACAATGAACAACATTAAAAAACACAACTGGTAGAAAATAAACATTATCTTCAGAAATAAAGAAATCCACAGGCATAAGAGAAGGTTGGGGACATTATTTTGTCCCTATTTTATGTCCAAACACCAAGTCTATGACAGTAAGTTCTCAAACACCATGTAAGATATTCCAATTCAGCATGATTTATGTCAGGTCCAGATTTAAATAGCAACCATTCTTCTTATGATTCTGATATATGTCTCTGTTATGAACCTATACTCAGTACCTAACAGTCAATCAATTGGACCTTCATTGCCTTTAAAGGTACCCAGGGTACTGTTTCCAAGAAAGTATGGTGGACATCCGCTCTTTTACACCTTCTTGGTCACCGTAATACCAAAGGCCAATAGGTCAGGAGAAAAAGAGAGGAGATGATGAGGGAGAGCCTGGGACAAGGGGAAAGGAGGACTGCAGATGTGGGCAGCCTTAGGAAAGACTGGGAAGAAGTCCTGAGAGCACTGAAGAGTTTCTCACATATTACGTTTCTTTTCAGGTCAGTACTTATTTTGTTATTAAAACAATTTCATTCTACTACCCATCCAGTCCCATCACTTGATGGCAAATAGATGGGGAAACAATGGAAACAGTGACAGACTTTATTTTCTTGGGCACCAAAATCACTGTAGATGGTGACTGCAGCCAGGAAATTAAAGACACTTGCTCCTTGGAAGAAAGGCTATGACTTTGCCAACAAAGGTCCATCTAGTCAAAGCTATGGTTTTTCCAGTAGTCATATATGGATGTGAGAGTTGGACTAGAAAGAAAGCTGAGCACTGAAGAATTGATGCTTTTGAACTGTGGTGTTGGAGAAGATTCTTGAGAGTCCCTTAGACAGCAAGGAGATCCAACCAGTCCATCCTAAAGGAAATCAGTCCTAAATATTCATTGGAAGGACTGATGCTGAAGTTGAAACTCCAATACTTTGGCCACCTGATGTGAAGAACTGACTCAATGGAAAAGACCCTGATGCTGGGAAAGATTGAAGGCGGGAGAAGGGGACAACAGAGGATGAGATGGTTGGATGGCATCACCAACTCGATGGACATCACCAACTCCAGGAGTTTGTGAAAGACTGGGAAGCCTGGCAGGCTGCAGTCCATGGGGTCGCAAAGAGTCAGATATGACTGAGAGACTGAACTGAACTGATTCTATTACCCAAATCCTTCTCCAGTTTGGCTGGAGACAAGAGGACTGTGGCCAAACTGAAGTTGGTATGAGTAGGTATTATCTGGGCAAAGGAAATAGGGGAACAGGTGATGCAGAGCATTTTTCAGTTAGGGAAATACTAGGTCCAAAGGCTGGAGAAAGACTCCAGGATCTATCTAAAGCCAGCTCCCATAATGATGAGTTTGCCTGTGTGCCTAAAGTTCAGTCTCCTACTGAAAGGGTATGTCTTCATTCAAATGCTCATTTTGATTAATTTTTTATATTATAAAATATATAAAACAATAGGGAAGCATGCAAGGTAATTTTATATTTCTATCATTTTTTGTCAAAATAATATCTTCAAATTGTTAAAATAGTACGACAAACATCAAAATTACAAAAACATTAGTAACCAATACTAGGAGCAATTAAATGTAAATATTTACAAGTATTATATATGGGGTTTGCCTCTGACAATCTCCATAGAAGTTTCCCACAGTAATTCAGTATTCCTTTTATGGAAGAGCGAACAGTTCACAGTTGTTTCATCTGAATCGCATCAGTTTTATTGTGTCTTGGTGTACCTGATGAACTTACATAGGCTTTGATGATTTGGCTATACCTGGTGCAGTAATCCACAGAGTCACCCTTTAATGCAATCATTCCTTTCAGAGAGCCTATAATGAATGTGTCATAGCAATTCTCCATTTGGTGTGCAGACTTCAAACCCGGTCTAGCTGAGAGTCTTGCCCATTATAAAGAAAGAAAACATTTACTGTGTGGAAAAGTAAGCCTACAGGGTAACAGAATACTATTAGGAACCACCTCTCTTCTTCAGAATTTCATACTTTTTAATAAATTGATATACTGGCTCCAACTTTTCCAACTGGCTATTTCATAACTTCAGAGTACCCATGGCCTACAGCAGTTTGCTGCTGTTGCTGCTTAGTCACTTCAGTAGTATCTGGCTCTGTGCAACCCTATGGACCTCAGCCTGCCAGGCTCCTCTGTCCATGGGATTCTCTAGGCAAGGATACTAGAGTGAGTAGCCATGCCCACCTCCAAGGGATCTTCCCTACCCGGGTCTCCTGCATTGCAGGTAGATTCTTTACTGCTGAGCCACCAGGGAAGTGCACAACAGTCTGCCTGGCCCTAAACCTACCTTGGGATCTTTTGGCTCAGATTTCAAAGCTCACTGTTGTGTCCTCTCTGTTTCCTGATTCCAAATGATTAAATTATCATCTAACCACTAGCAAAGTAACACTCAAAATTCTCCAAGCCAGGCTTCAACAGAACGTGAACCATGCACTTCCAGATGTTCAAGCTAGATTTAGAAAAGGCAGAGGAACCAGAGATCAAATTGCCAGCATCCACTGGATCATCAAAAAAGCAAGAGAGTTCCAGAAAAACAGCTACTTCCGCTTTATTGACTATGCCAACACCTTTCACTGTGTGGACCACAACAAACTGTGGAAAATTCTTCAAGAGACGTGAATTCCAGACCACCTGACCTGTATCCTGAGAAATCTGTATGCAGGTCAAGAAGCAACAGTTAGAACTGGGCATGGAACAACAGACTGGTTCCAAATCAGGAAGGAGTATGTCAAGGCTGTATATTGTCACCATGCCTATTTAACTTATATGCAGAGTACATCATGAGAAATGCTGGGCTGGATGAAGCACAAGCTGGAATCAAGGTTGCTGGGAGAAATATCCATAACCTCAGATATGCAGATGACATCAAACTTACGGCAAAAAGTGAAGAAGAATTAAAGAGTCTCTTGATGAAAGTGAAAGAGGAGAGTCAAAAAGTTGGCTTAAAGCTCAACATTCAGAAAACTAAGATCATGGCATCTGGTCACATCACTTCATGGCAAATAGATGGGGAAACAAAGGAAACAGTGACAGACTTTATATTTTGGGGCTCCAAAATCACTGCAGATAGTGACTGCAGCCATGAAATTAAAGACACTTGCTCCTTGGAAGAAAAGTTATGACCAACCTAGAAAGCATATTAAAAAGTAGAGACCTTGTCGACAAAGGTCCGTCTAGTCAAAGCTATGGTTTTCCCAGTAGTCACGTATGGATGTGAGAGTTGGACTAAAAAGAAAGCTGAGCGCTGAAGATGATGCTATTAAACTGTGGTGTTGGAGAAGACCCTTGAGAGTCCCTTAGACAGCAAGGAGATCCAACCAGTTCATCATAAAGGAAATCAGTCCTGAATATTCATTGGAAGGACTGATGCTGAAGCTGAAACTCCAATACTTTGGCCACCTGATGGGAAGAGCTGGCTCATTTGAAAAGACTCTGATGCTGGGAAAGATTGAAAACAGAAGGGGACAACAGAGGATGAGATGGTTGGATGGCATCACCAACTCAATAGACATGAGTTTGAGTAAGCTCCAGGAGTTGGTGAAAGGCAGGGAAGCCTGGTGGGCTGCAGTGCATGGGGTCACAAAGAGTCAGACACAACTGAGTGACTGAACTAAACTGAACCTAACAATCTTTTTGAACTGGATGAGATGGTCAGATAACATGAGTAACTCAATCAACAGCAAATTCTGGGAGATAGCTGAGAACAGAGGAGCCTGGGGTCTCAGAGTAGGACACAACTTAGCAACTGAACAACAACAAATACAGATCATTACTAGCTAGCTTTGGGCTAGACAGGCATACATCAGAGATCTTATAAAAGGAGAATGCTTGAGGATATGTTAACTGTTCTTCTCTCCATTCTTTAACTCTTCCTCCAGGTTATATTCATATAACCCTTACACTTACACTTCACAGAAAAGCTCCTCAAAAAATAATCTACCTTTTCCCCACGTTTAAATGTATTAACCCTGCAATTTACTAGATCGAAGGCTACCATCAGAACCATTGAACTGCAACTGCAACAACAAAGGTACCATTGCCTTCCTAGTTGCCAGATCAGACAGACACTTGTGATTATATTTGACTTTGTAGAATTTGACCCTGTGAACTACTCCATGCACAGAACTTTATTCTATTCTGAATCTATGATAACACAACCTCTTGGTAATCTTTCTGACTCGCTTCTCAGTCTCTTTTGTGAACCATTTATTTCTGTGCATCAGTAGTGAGATTCTGGAATACACTCTTGTTTCATATATCTTTTCTTCTAAATCTGACCTCTGAATACTCTCATATACTTCAGAGATTTGAACTGCAACCTGTACAAAATCTGGTATCATTCTCCCCCTTCTCCAGTAATTTCCTGCCACTATACTTCCCACTGTATGGTCACATGCTCTAAGAGAAAGATGTACATGTAAGAGTATTTTTCAAAGTTTTGCTTATGATATTGAGTAGCTGGAATGAACATGTTCTAAACAGAAGACAGAGAATTACAAGGTATGTATCAAGCACAGGGATTTACAGAGTCAACAAACTGGTGATGCAGATCTGTACTTACAGATGCAGAAAGATCTTTATATTTGGTGAGTTACTTCATTTTTGTTTATATTAAATCCATAACAACACAGAGAAAAAAGGTCTGGAATCATTGGCTTCACGTGGTACACGTGCCTGATTCTGAAGCAACTGCTGTGGCCAGGAGAATCTGACATTCTGATCTGTCAGACCTGAGGCCACAGAGGTATTATCACCAGCCAAACCACATGCGAGGAATAAGGAAAGTCTGTTTCTTACAAGAGAACAAAGGTTATAAAAATCAGGTGAAGGGTGAAAAAATTCTGAGTAGCAAAATTACTGTTGAACAGTACCTTTATACTAGGCAAATGTAAAAACAAAAGAAAGAAAAACTAGTTCCTATGGTCTGAATTTTTGTCACTCCAAAATTTCAATGCTGAAATCTTAGCCCTGAGATGATGGTATTAGAAAGGTGACCTTTGAAATGGGAGGTGATTAGGTCACGAGTATAGAGAGTTCTTGGTATTGATGTAGACCCAACAATAATCCCTTGCCCCTTCCGCCACCAGAAGAAACAGTGAGAGGTGCCAGCTACGAAAAAAAGAGAAGGCCCTTACCAGATCCTTACCATACTGGTATCCTGATCTTGGACTTTCCAGCCTCCAAAATTGTGAGAAATAAATATCTGCTATTTATAAGGTACTCGGTCTGTGATATTTTGGTTATAGCAGTCAGAATGAACCAAGATAATGGCACTAATACATATATCAGAAACGTATACTTTAAGATATGAAGCTGTAAGCAGTATGAAAAGGAACAGTATACAATGATGTATATGCATAGCCTAAGAGAGTTATAAATATCTATATAACAAAGAATAGAGCAGACAAATGTATAAAGCAAGAAATTCCTAGCAATATGAGAAAATTGTAAGAATGCAATTATAGTGGAAGCATAAATTGAGTTCAACTGAATATATACTGACCTCATACACTGAACAGAGACTGTAATTTATTTATTTAATCGATGATATCTTTCAAAGTGGATTATTTACACAGTAAGAAATAAAACATTACTACATTTAAAAAATAAGTGTTTAAATTATATTCTCTAAATTATCCTGGGTCAAACAAAAAAAATCAGAACCAACTCGTGAAAAAAATGAACATTTGATCCCTCCCAAAACTGTAGACATAGCTGGACTTATAGTCAAGAATAAAGTGTATAGCCTTACAATTTTATTTTTTTAAAAAAGACTGAGATAAGCTAATTAACTTATAAAAATCAGAATGAAATGGAATAAAGAGTGAAAAGGGAAACAGAAATGGAAACTTTATCAAGTTGAAAGGAGAAGTAAAACCAAGAATTTATTAAAAGAAAATAAAATGCATAAAGCCCAGGAAAGACTTTATGAGAAAAAAGAGAAAGGGAGAGAGAAAGCAGATATATGCCACAATACAGATGAAAGAGTAAACACAGAGAAACAGAAGAAATTCAAAAACTGAGAAAATTATCTACAATTCTATGATATCAAATCTGAGACATGTAAAGGGTATTTCCTAGAAAAAAATACAGACCAACAAAACTGACTTAAGAAAAATAAAAGCTAGATAAATATAGTGAAACTATTGAAAAAGCAATTTACAAATTTACTGTAATAAAAAGTTACCAAGAGTACATGGTTTTTAAATTTGATTCTATTTAATACTTAAGATCATTCTCATGCAATTTTAAACTTGCCAAGATGACAGCTGAAGGCAGAAATTTTGGTCATTCACTAAGCTAGTAACATTAACATCAAAACAGGTGCAGCCAAATAAGCCAAAACAAACTGAAGAACTCAGGTCTAGATGACATGCCTACTACAAAGCTAGTGATCAACCATCATAGAGACAGATATGTTAGATCAATAGAACAGAACTAAGAGTCCTGAGCTAAACTCTCGTATTTATGATCACTGACTTTTGAGAAGGTGTCAAGATAATTCTGTAGGGAGGAAAACAGTCTTTCAAATAGTGCAGAGAAAACTGGATACACACATGTAAAGAAAGTATTTGGACTCCTACCTTATACAATACCTAAAAATTCATTAAAAATTGGTCAAAGGTCTAAATGTTTAACCTAAATGTCCATCAGCTAATAATCTGATCATCAGATTATAGTATATCTGTACAACGATTATGCATCAAAGAAAAAGGAAGGATGATACATGCTATAATATGAATAAACTTTGAAAATATTATGTTAAATGAAAGAAGCCAGTCACAAAGAATCACATTTCCTATCATTTCACTTATAAAAAATCTCCAGAATGGCAAATCTATAGAAATAGAAAGTAGCATAGTGGTTGCTTGGGACTGAGGAGAGGATGTTAGCAGGAATGAGGAATGACAGTTAAAAATGTACAGGATGTTTTAGGTGAATGTTGAAAATGTTCTAAAATTACTATTGTGGTTATGTTATAGCTGCTCAAATATACAAATACACCAAAAAACACTGAATTGTAAACTGTAAACAAGTGAATTTTATTGTATATGAAATACTTATCAAAGCTGTAAGATGCAAAACGAAACAAAACGGCGCAAAACAAAACCACAAGACTGATGGACAAAGGACCAAAAGAAAGCAAAGAAAAACCAACAGAAAAAAATGACAAAAAACATGAACAAATACACCTGACTATTTATATTCTCACATATAATCCCTGAATATATGGAAAAAAATACACACTCACTGACAAACAAAACAGGTAATTTTCATTTATATTCGAGAACATGAACTTCGGAGATCAATAGCCTTGGTTCAGACCTAAGGTACAACTCTAACTACTACTCCTAACATGGGTCACATTAATTAACACGTGTTGCTTAGTTTATTACCCTATAAAATTAGAAACAGCTGTACCTGCTATCTCAAAGGTCTAAATACTTTACCACTCTAAGTAAATTCCTTACTACTATATGGAGTAAGAGTACTTGACACTCAGTTACGTACTATATGAGGGCTGCTGCTGCTACTGCTAAGTCACTTCAGCCGTGTCTGACTCTGTGCGACCCCGTAGACGGCAGCCCACCAGGCTCCCCCATCCCTGGGTTTCTCCAGGCAAGAACACTGGAGTGGGTTGCCATTTCCTTCCCCAATGCATGAAAGTGAAAAGTGAAAGTGAAGTCGCTCAGTCGTGTCCGACCCGCAGCGACCCCATGGACTGCAGCCTTCCAGGCTCCTCCGTCCATGGGATTTTCCAGGCAAGAGTACTGGAGTGGGGTGCCACTGCCTTCTCCACTATATGACGGCAGACAATTATAATTTTTAAAATTCCCAGGAAAACAATGACAAAACAAATCCAACAGTTTATTCAAGGAGTTGTTCAACATCCAAGAACTCAATAAAATATATCTACTAATAAGAACTTTTAAAAAATTCTAGAAAGAAGCTACTTAAATATGACAAAACAATATCAAAGTCCAACAGTAGATGTAATGCTTATGCCTAGGTTGCAGAAAGCTGGAACAAGCTGTCACTCCACTTTTACAGTAAGAAAAGCTGAATAAGGCACAAAGCCATAACTTTTCTTGAGCTCATCAGACAACTAAGCTCAGCAGAAAACCAGTTTTAACTTCAAGGAGGGAGAAGCATGCAAAGCAAATGGGATACAACAGTCTAGTTGACTGAGAGTAGAGTACGGGAAGAAGGGTTAGCTATCACAAAGAATCTTCGGAAATTCCTGACAAAAGGGGACTTGCACCTACAGGTAGATATTTCCCCATAGATCTCCACCAGGTGCTCATGAGAAATATTAAGGACAGGGTAGAAAACCAGAGAGAGCTTCCCTCAGTGATGCAGGCATGCAGGGGATGATGGGGAGGGAACTGCTGCTATGGAAAGGAACAAACCACCCCACCCCTCTATCCCAACACCAGCCCTTTCTGTAAACAGATCAAAAGCCATACACAGCTAAAAGGACAGTAAACTTCAGGACACAGGAAAGAAACACACACACATACACACACACTCTGCTTGGGAGTGGTAGAAGAAAGAATTCTTTCTACTCCTGGGTGAGCAGCAAGAAATAGATCCAGGCCCAGGACCCTACATCAATGTCATTAGATAAGTAGATTCTACATTGAGGGAGGGGCATGAATGTCTCTCTTTTACAATACCTGTCACAGATACAAGTCAGATTTTGGCTCCCATGGAGAGGAATCCTGAGAAAGCCTGACCCCAAAGTCCAATCACAAAGGGACTGTGTAAGATAGAAGCAGAAAAACTTTTCAGTTCTTCAGCACCAGATGGTAAAAATCAGCATACAAATGCTAGATAAGCGCAGGAGTGTACAGTGAGATACCCTCGAGGTATAAGTACACAGGATCAGCTGAAAATGAAGGGTGGAAGATGAACACTGAGAAAGTCCTCCAGTGCACTTCTATCCTTAGAAAAAGGCCAACAGCAGTCCATTCTGAGAACAACCTGAAACTGAGGATGCACTAACAGTGATCATAACAACAAAACCCAAATCCAGATCAACTCCTGAGTAGATCAACTCAGTACCCACACTACTGGCCTGACAGAAGCAGCACCATTCTACCCGCAATGTCTAGCATTTAAAAAAGAAAAAATTATGAGATACACGAAAAGTAAAAGCAAAACAACAAACATGTCAAAAGACAAAGCAACCACAAAACCAGACTCAGAGATGATCCATATACTGGAACTATTCAGGTGAGACTCTAAATTATGAAAGGAAATATAAAATCCCATGGTAAGTGTGACAACTAGTTGGTGTAATGTAGAATCCATTCTCATTAAAATTAGGTAAAAGTCAAGCAGGGTATCTATTGCAATTCCTAGTCAAGATTAATTTGGCAGGTCTAGAAACTGTGAGAGAGGAGAGGAAATATTATTAACATTTCCTTTACGTATCTTAGCAGTTTTTCACTGGCTGCAATGAACATATAAAAATTTTTAACAATGTATTATTTTGAAATAATTCAAGACCACAAATTCTTGCAGAGTAGGGAGGAAGGGGACAGTGGGATAAATGGAGAGAATAGCATGGAAACATACACATGACCATATGTAAAATAGACAGCCAATGGGAATTTGCTATATGACTCAGGGAATTCAAACCAGGGCTCTCTAACAACCTAGAGGGGTGGGAGGTGGGAGGGAAGTTATAGAGAGAGGAGATATAGGTATATCAATGGCTGATTCATGTTGTTGTATGGCAGAAACCAAACAATGAAAAGCAACTGCAGTTCTTTTATTTATCCAATTGTTAATAGCTGCTTTCTTTCTGTATATTTAAGGAATTAGTCCCCCTTTTGCTTTTAGCATATTTAAGATATTATACCATTATTACTGTCAGGAAGTCAGATAGCAAGAATTCAGGCAACAGGTGTGATTCTAAACCAGCCGTGAAGCTAGCTGTAGAAGATGAATTCTTGAGACTTTTTGTGAGCTTCTCCACAGTAAGCTTCTCCAAAGTAAGAAAATCAAGTTTTCTTACTTTCATATTTTGCATGAAGGGCTTGACTCTTGTTCACCTAAACAGTGATGGTGTGACCATCTAAGATACCAGCTTCAGGAAAAGATCTTCATTACATTCTGGTTTAAATAGGCCCTGGGCTCTGTTTTGTTTGTCTTGTCCTTGTAGTCCTTAAACTTCAAAGTTCAAATTCACCACCATTTGACAAAAGCACTGAGGGTCAAGATGACTTCAGGCAATCACTTGATGTTTGTTCATTTGTTTTTCTATTTCCATGTTGCTTTAAGCCTTTTCAGATTCCTTGTCTTCTCAGTAATTTTGTAAAATATTCTTAAAGTAATAGGCATCCTTTTTATTGTTTTTATCAAGAAGGTTATTCAGAATATATGTCTTCTTTCATTGCTGAAAATGTTAGACTTACTAAAGGTTTTGGGGAAGAAAAGTGTCACGTTTTAGAATGACAGCTAATGGAAGTGTGACAGTGATTACAAAGGTAAGAAACTGAGGGGAAAAAAGTTAGATTGGAAGGTACTATTACCTTCTGGATCATGAACTTGAAATAAAGTCAAGGCATGATAATACGAAGGAGAGTAAAATAGAAAAGAAATCACTGTTGCAGAATTGACAGGACTGGATGTTCTGTCACTGTGTAGTAGGTGAGAGCTTGAAAGATATGAAGAGTATGTCAATTACATATTAGGCTAGGAGTATGGGAATACCATTAATTAATAGATGTTAACTGATCAATAAAGTTAAGAGGAACTAAAGAACTTCTTGATGAAGGTGAAAGAGAAGAGTGAAAAAGCTAGCTTAAAACTCAACGTTCAAAAAACTAAGATACTGGCATCAGGTCCCATCACTTTATGGCAAATAGGAAAAATTTGAAACAGTGACAGACTTTATTTTCGTGGGCTCCAAAAATCACTGCAGATGGTGACTGCACTCAGGAAGTTAAAAGACGCTTGCTCCTTGGAAGAAACACTGTGATAAACTTCGACAGCATATGAAAAAGCAGAGACATCACTTTGCTGAAAAAGTCTGTATAGTCAAAGCTATGGTTTTTCCAGTAGTCAAATATGGATGTGACAGTTGGACCATAAAGAAGGCTGAGCACCACAGAATTGATGTTTTTGAACTGTCGTACTGGAGAAGACGCTTGAGAGTCCCTTGAACAGCAAGGAGATCAAACCAGTCAATCCTAAAGGAAATCAACCCTGGTATTCATTGAAAGGACTGATGCTGACACTGAAGCTCGAATACTTTGGCCACCTGAAGTAAACAGCCAACTCATTGGAAAAGACCCTGATGCTGGGAAAGATTGAGGGCAAAAGGAGGAAAAGAAGGTGACAGAGGATGAGATGGTTGCATGGCATCATCAACTCAATGGACATGAGTTTGAGCAAACTCAGAGATGGTGAAAGACAGGGAAGCCTGGTGTGCTGCAGTCCTTGGGGTTGCGAAGAGTCACACATGACTGAACAACTAAACAAAAACAAACTAATCAGTCTGTAAGTAAATAGAAAATTGTTAAGAATGATTTAAAATATATAGCATTATGTCACTAGAAAAATAAGTCAGGGTATAGATGACCACATAGGGACTTAAAAGTTCTCCAAGTGGCTCACTTGCTAAAAGGCTCAATGATGTTAAAGGCCAGCTTCCCTGGTCAGGCAGATAGTAAAGAATCTGCCTGCAAGGCAGGAGACCCAGTTTCACTCCCAGGATTGGAAAGTTCCCCTGGAGAAGTATTTCCAAGAATAATCCAGTGTTCTTGTCTGGAGAATTCCACGGACAGAGGAGCCTGGTGGGCTGTCATTCATGGGGGCGCAAAAGGTCAGACATGAGTAACTGATAAAAACATACTTTTCTCTTGGCATTTGTGTGTTTCTGTGTGAGAGTGCTTAGTTGCACATGTCCGACTCCTTGCGACTCCATGGACAGTAGCCCGCCACGCTCCTCTGTCCATGGAATTTTTCAGGCAGGAATACTAGAGCGGGTTGCCATTCTGTACTCCAGGGCTCTTCCTGACCCAAGGATTGAACCCACATCTCTGTCTCCTGCATCAGCAGGCAGATTCTTTACCACTGCACCACCTAGGAGGCCCCAACTTCACACCTATAAAATTGAGATTCTTCCTTCTTCTCTCATCCCTGCTGTAGAATTCCTTTTATGTCTCACTGGCAGAAAGAAAAGCTTACAAAGTGTTTAACTTTTCCAGCTTCTATAAAGCTGTAAAGGCAAACAAAGGAGAATATAACTGAGAATAAATGTTAAGTTATAGAGTCAATAGTGTTTGGCTCAGGTCCTGACTTCCTCCCAGGTTGAAGAGAGGACTTAGGAAGTCAAATTCAGGATTTCGTTTCAAGTGTACTGAAGTAAAGGAGATACTAAGATATCCAAGTGGAAGGGCTGACAAAGCAGTTGTTAGGACACAAATGACAGATGATGTTGCAGGAACGGATGAAATTAGAAAAGACAAGCCTACAATAAACAAAACAGCAATTGCTGGCAAGAATATGGAGTAACAAATCCAAAATGGTATAGCCATTTGGGAAAACAGTTTGGCATCTCCTCAAAAACTAAATACTTTTATCATACAATTCAGCAATCGTAGTTCTTTGCATTTACCAAAATGAGTTGAAAACTTACATCCGCAGAAAAACGTGCATGTGGATGCTTACAGCAGATTTATTTATAAATAAATGCCCAAATTTGGAAGCAACCAAAAGGTGCCTCAATAGGTGGGTGAATAAATAAATTGTGGTATATTCAAATAATGGAAATTTATTCAATTCTAAAAAGGAATGAAGTATAAAGCCATCAAAAGATATGGATAAACTTTAAATGATTATTATTAAGTGAAAGAAACCAATGTGCACAGAACTACTACATGACATTCTAGAAAAAACAAAATTATGGACACAGTAAAATGATTAATGGCTGGTAGGTGCTGAGGTGAAGGAGGGATAAATAGGTGGAACGCAGAGGACTTTTAGAGTGAAACTCTTCTGTATACTTTTTCACAGTGAAACTCTTCTGTAATACTACAATGATATTAGTAAATATTTATTTACATTTCTCAAAATCAACAGAATGTACAACTCTCAGTTCAGTTCAGTTCAGTCACTCAGTCGTGTCTGACTCTTTGCGACGCCATGAATCGCAGCACGCCAGGCCTCCCTGTCCATCACCAGCTCCCGGAGTTCACTCAGAGTTGCGTCCATCAAGTCAGTGATGCCATCCAGCCATCTCATCCTCGGTCGTCCCCTTCTCCTCCTGCCCCCAATCCCTCCCAGCATCAAAGTCTAAGTGAACCCTAATGTAAACTACAGACTGTGGATTACACTGATGTAGGTTCATGGACTGCAACAAATGTACCTTTCCTATACTGGATGCTGAGGGCATCTGAACGTATGGAACACTGAGTGTGAAGGAGTTCTAGTTTGTTTGATTTTGCTGTGCAGCTAAAACTTCTCTAAAATAAAAAATCTGTTTTTTTTTGTTTTTTGTTTTTTTAAGAAACAAAAAGTAGGAGACTAATCACATAACTTAGGGGAATATTTATACTTTAGGAACTGGTAGAAAAAAGGCACAAGCTAAAGAATAACAATCAAAGAAAAGAAAAATGATGAGGATATGAAAGTAAAGAACTATAGGAAGGTAATTCATGAGGGCAGGGGCCAGTGAGATGAAAATGTGTTCCAGTTAGGCTTACTGGGATATTAACCAGGATATGAAATGATAAGTTTCATGGGTTTAACCATCAGAGGTTACATATAATTTAAGAAAGAGTGTGTTTCAATGGAACTACAGTGGTGAAGTCCAACTGTAGGAGGTTAAAGATATGTGATAAGGGAAGTGAATGAAATCAAACAGGAAAGAAAGGCAGTTTATATGACATTTCTTATTAAATCTAATGCCCGAATATTTATGGCTAATCTAAATTTACTTTAAAATCATTAGATGTTCAAAACTGTATTCATCGAGAAATAAATTTAATAGTGGATAAAATTTATTTTAAATGAAGGAATAAGCTATCTTTTTAATTTATGTAACTTTCAGGGTATAGATTAGTGTCAGTATAAAATTAGCCTTTCATCCTATATGTATCACTGTGTTCTACTTCTTATTAGGGAAAATTTTAAATATTGTAAAAGTAGGGAAACAGTGTCAAGCTACCAAATTTAGCTAGTATGTATTCCATGCTTGGACTTCCCTTGTAGCTTAGTCAGTAAGCAATCGGCCTGCAATGCAGGAGACCAGGGTTTGATCCCTGGGTCGAGAAGATTCCCCGGAGAAGGAAATGCCAACCCACTCTAGTATTCTTGCCTGGAGAATCCCATGGACAGAGGAGTCTGGCAGGCTATAGTCCTTGGGTCGCAAGAATCGGACACGATTTAGTGACTAAACCACCACCATTCTATACTACTTCAAAAACAATGCATTTAAGGATCAACAAAATTCTTATTTTATCCTTTATCACAAAAAATAATTTACTAAGTATTTCCTGGTTATTAGGATAAACAAAGATATCATTCAAATGGTACTAGATTACTAAAAAGTATCCACATATAATATATCCATGTATAATAATCATGTTATTTCCCACAGTCATCACTTTGGAAAGTTCTATGTAATGTAGAACCATTAACTTTGATTTTTTTCCAACATATCTGGAGGACTGTTTCCTTTAAGAATTACAGCATAATGCAATGTAATAAAGCACAAAAAATTCAGCTATCATCCAATTCAAATTTATATTACCTTTATCAGTGATATTGATAATAGTACCACTAATGTTAAAATACTAGAAATATTATTGGCAGACTAAAATCTACTACAGACAGAGATTCTGTTTAAAAATTCTTTCTCAACTTCATTAGATACTAGCCAAATATTGCCAGTTAACATTTTTAAAAAATGACACCTGTAAATGTATTTTAAGAGATAAGCATATTGCTTAGAAAGGAGAAAGTCTGTTCACCAAACAGCTTGGTAATAAACTTATTATTACCTATATCTTATACAGCAATTTAAAGATATGAAGTATAATAATAAAAGAACCAAATGAAGAATAAAGACCCGGAAAGGTAAGAAAAATTTTTTAAAAATGATTCAGAATAAAGCAGATATATTATTTGCTAAGTTGCTTCAGTCGTGTTCGACTGTGCGACCCCATAGATGGCAGCCTACCAGGCTCCCCCATCCCTGGGATTCTCCAGGCAAGAACACTGGAGTGGGTTGCCATTTCCTTCTCCAGTGTATGAAAGTGAAAAGTGAAAGGGAAGTCACTCAGTCGTGTCTGACTCTTGGTGACCCCATGGACTGCAGCCTACCAGGCTCCTCCATCCATGGGATTTTCCAGGCAAGAGTACTGGAGTGGGGTGCCATTGTCTTCTCCAAGATATATTATAAATGACCTAATTTTTGTAATAAACTTAAAGGTTTTCTATGAGGAATTATGGCACAAGATAACTAAAGAATGATTTTATGGGAGTTTATTTTTATTTTGTGTTGAATTTACGGGTTTCTTTTGATCTACAATTTGCCTTCTAATTTTAATAATCTCTTGGAACTATGCATCTTTTTCTCTCCACACATAGTAGCTATCATTTAATTCAATTTAACATAAATACACAAACAAAAATGCCAGAATAAAGATCATGCAATTATTATTAACTTAACAAACTAGAATTTATATTTTAGGTCCTATTTTAAATACTGATAGCCATATCAAACAGAGCACATAATACCTGTCCCTTAAGGCTGATAAACTAACACTCATGATGGAGGCTCTCTCTAAAAGAACGTTACCTTTGATTTGCAAATATACATCTAAGTAATTATATGCTTAATTTTACAATAGAATAGAAAATTCTATACAATAGAAAATTCCTTGGGGTAATTGAAAAATAATCATAGCAATCTACAATTCTTTTCTTTCCCATTTATTGTTCTGGTCTATCTATAAATTTGAGAGAAAAAAGAAAAGTGCATTAAATAGTAATAGCAAAGTTATTACACACACACACACACACACACACACTGCTGAGAATGAAGCTAAATTTACTTTGTAGAAAAATCCGTCTTCAACCAAACCTCATACTTCATAAACAGATTAAAAATATTTCCACATCAAATGTCACCATTTTCCTCAATGCTGGTTGATGATTCTGGTTTACTGACTTACCCTTCTAATGACATGATGTTCTTTTGTAATCTGCAGCAAGAAATGAATATAAGACAACAAAGTACAATACAATCTTCTTGACAGCACGTCTTTCTTTAACTGTGCCATTAACAACAACGATGAATGTTTTGTTTCCTGTGGCTATGCTGTGTTTTTATTTTTAACCCATTAAGAGAGAACATAAGCACCCTGAGGGAAGGGGCCTCTATTATGTCACAGGCATTATGCTAGGAACCAGGGCAAAGACAAAAGAGAGAATGAAAAATATCTTAAGAAAACAAGAAAAAAAACAAAACAAGATAATTAGTTAAATTGAAATAATGTCCTTTTTCATAACTGTAGGATCTATACTAAAATCAAACAGAACTTTTGTCATGATATATACTTGTCTCAAGTTCTAATAGAATACATTTTCATTCTTTCACTTTTTGCTGTAGGTAACATTTTAAGCATTCTTTCAATTCCCAAACATATTCATGTACCTTTCAAGGAGTGTCAATTCTGTGGGCCACTAATATTATAAGTCATTTAGAAAATTACTGTAATAATTATTGATGCAAAGAAAAAGCCCATTATATATTTTTTTCTTTCAGAGTGGCCACTTTTTCTTAACTACTAAAGGTAACAACGTACTTTGAAATCACAAACACAATGAGCATGAGCCTAAAGTTATTAATATACCACCACTTGAAATTCAGAAAATATGTTGTTTTCATGTACACATACACGAAATAAAATAATACCGTGACAGAAGGGTGCTGTATCTGTGTTTAAAGAAGGGGCTGTTGGCAAACACCACAGCTCACTGCTGCTGAAATGTACACAACTGATATATGCAGCACAGAAAGCTGGCACCAAGGGCTTACAACCTTAATTTGCCTGCAAGAAGGAATGGAGATTTACCTTCAATGCACGTTCCTGATTGTTTTCAGCAGTCAGATGTCTCATGTTGTTTGCTGAAGTCTGCTTCTGCTCTTTCAGATGATGAAGCTCCTGCTCTAGCCGTTTGCACTGCCACAGGGAAAGAATCCCATTAAGTAAAGGAGTCACGGCATTTTTTTCACAAACCCACATGAATTGATGTAAATAATACCATCTTACTCTCTAAAAGACAAAGTATCCTTTGCAATAAGAATAGTAAGTTAAAAGCACTGTTGAAAATGAACAAAATAATACTGCGTACAGTGCTCTGGCACATCCAACTGCAATTTTCAGTTTCTTCTTTTATTAATCTAAATGCTATCATATAAATTAGAAAAATACCTATTTCTTGTAAAATTAAGATTAAAGTACATTTAATATTATTTTCTTCATTGACCAAATGATTTTCACTGTGTATCTGCTGGCTGAATTAAAAGTATACTTCTAAAAATGATAGTAGGTTCTAAATAAACTACAATATAATATTCTGTGAGGAACTTTTATTAATTTTTAAAATAAAAATTATCATAAAAATATATATGAGATTTTCATATTTTTAGAACTATCTAAAGAAACAGTTGAGAAAAAACAATAGCCACAGAATGCTACGTGACTTGGAAACAACTGTTTCTAATACTATTTTGACTAAACCTTACTTGTATGTAAAACAAGTGATAAAATAGATGTGAAATGACACAGACCTGCTGGGAATACATAAAAATGTAAGTAAAAAGGAAATGATAAATAAAAGCATAAGTGAACTAACAGAAGCATCTACATTCAAAAAAATCATTAAAATGTTATGTCATTTGAAAATGAGATCTTAATATGAATATGTCAAACATTTTCACAATGACTGTATGGGATATAAAACTGATATACTGTATATTGAAACCATATGATGATACAAGGGTGATTTGTAAAGAAATAAATTACTAAATCTATTGTTAAAAAAATATTTAAAAAAATCACTCAGTTTATCTATTTTTAAAGGAGGATATTTAATAACCAATAAGTAAGTACACCTATTAGTTCGAGAATTAGACAGTTACTTCTGCATTAACCAGCAAGTGTTAGCTGTCATAATGAATTAAAAATCATTATTATGATACAAAATCTAGATGCAGTCATAATCCAAATGAGCATTTCTTACTACTCTAATATTTTCTGCCCCTGATCTCAATATTATTCAGCAATCTATATCGGTATCTCCCAACTTTGAGTAACATACAAACTCTTTTAAAAGAAAAAGTCTTACCAAACTCTTGATATTCACTTATTTATTGATATTTATTAAGCACTTATCCTGTGCTAGATTTAATTATAAATGGTGGGGGAATGGCATTTAACAGATAAAAATCCCTGCCCGCATGGAACTCATATTCCATATGGGAAAAGAGACAATAAAATAAATGAAATACATAGTATGATAGAAGGTGAAAATGTTATGGAGAAAAATAGATAAGAAATATAGGGAATACCAAAAGAGTAGGAAGGAAATCTTTTATGACTTTAAATAGGAGAAAATTTAAATTGAGAAAAAAGATACTTGAATAAAGACACCAAGAAGACAAAGAAGTAAGTCTTCAGAACTTTGGAAGCAGTGGTTCAAGCAAAAGGACAATTGAGTGCAAAGGCTCCGAAGTAGAAGCTTGTCTAGCATTTTCGAGTGTTAACAGGGGAAGAATACGGCAGAAATGAAACAAGCAAGGGAC
This sequence comes from Ovis aries, assembly GCF_016772045.2. Classification (NCBI taxonomy): domain Eukaryota; kingdom Metazoa; phylum Chordata; class Mammalia; order Artiodactyla; family Bovidae; genus Ovis; species Ovis aries. The sequence goes on along the minus strand of NC_056071.1, from coordinate 45,304,085 downwards.
AGAACACTGGGAGATGAGATCAGAAGAGCCTTGAGATATTATAGACCATGGTTTTTACTCTGAGTGTGTGGGAAAGTTGCTGGAGGGTTTAGAACAAAGAAGTACCACGATTTGCCTCATATTAATAAAGGCTCACTCCTCCTGCAATGTAAAGAATAGATTCTAAGGAAGGCAAGGACAAGAGGCAGGAAGTCTAGCTGAGAGTTTACTGAGCAGTGCAGGAGAGAGATGATGTGTCTCAGACCAGGGTGGTAGGGAGCAGTGGAGGTAGTGCGCAGCAGTTGGACTCTGGATGTATTTTAGATGTAGCCAAAAAAAAAAAAAAAGTGGTGGTTATTCTTCCGCTCTTGCTCGTGACCTTAAAAGGAATTCTTCTATCATATAACCACTTAGATGCATTTTGTTACATATCCATTTATATCCATTTGAATGTGTATATGCATATGAAAAATATACATGTTAATCGGGTTTCCAAGTATTTTATATTAATGTATCAGATTGTGGGGTACATATTCTGAAATGAAACTGACCTGTATCTTTCCTTCTCTGAGCTATCCTTTCCAGTTTTGTTATCAAGGTTGGATCACCCTCACAAAGTTTACTTATTTTATTTTTGGAAATAGCTTATTCAAAATTATCTATTCATACAAGAATAGGTGTAAGTCCCCTATCAAACCCTTTGAGCTTTCCTTCTGGGTTCAAGTCCCTCTTTCCAGACGCATAGCTTTTAAAAATCTCTTAGTGAGACATTCTGCCTGAAAAGGTGATTATTTTGTTTTCATGACACTCTTTACTGGATAGAACTGTTACGACAGAAGTTCTATCTTCAGTACTGTGAAGATGCTGTTCTGTCTCAGTCTGGCGTCTATTGTTGCTAATGTGAGGTCAATATTAGTCTAATAATCATTCTTGTATAGGTTTGTCTTTACTCAATGGTTGCTTTAAAATTTGTAGTTTAACTTTGGAGTTCTTCCATTTTATATTCGAAGAGATAGATTTATTTAAATCTTTTAGATATTCTGTATGCTTCTCAAACCTGAAAAACTCACAGCTGTTATATCTTGAATTGTTACCCAGTTCCCATTTTGAAACTCTTATAGGTCATATATTGGATTTATTAATTTTCCTTTCATATCTTTTAATATCCATCTCTCTCTGTATGTGTGTGAATTCTGAGCATCTATCATTCATTAGTGAATTGAGACTCCTGATTCTATCTTCAATTCTGTCTATACCTTTGTCTGTTCACTTATCTTTTAATGTCAATGACTAGTTTTCAGTTCTAAATATTTCCTTGTATTCTTTTTCAGTTCTGTCCATCTACTTTTCATAGTGCTCTACTTTTATATGTATTACTTAATGATGTCTCTGTTTAAACACTCAAGTTTCATAACTCTTTCATTTTTTCCTACTATCTCAAATTCTAAATGGTCTAACTCTTTTAATTGTGTTTCATAGTGGACTGTTTCCTTACATGGAGAATTCTTTTTTGTAGAAGTTTTGTCCACCTGTGTGTGGAAGAATTGTCCAGACTGGTTTTGCATTTGTTTCTTGCAAGGTGACCCAAAGTTTTTACTCATCTAGCACAGATGTTTATGCAAATATCTTAGTTTGTGAATTCTCATCATGATGGTTAGAACACTGACTGTCCAACCCTTTAATTGCTCAGGATGCTTGAGCCCTTTGCTCAGTCAAGACCAAAGACAAACCTCCCTGTCCTTTCCTAAACCAGGGAGTGGTTTTTTTCCCCTAGATTCTCTTATACTAAACAGGGGGTCTTTCTATGATTCTGGAAATACATGCAAGGGTCTGGTCCCATCACAAGTAGTCCAATCATTAACCCTTGTAAGGGCAATAAAATTCAAGTTTTCAGCCTTGGAGTGCTATACCTGGTCTTAGATCCCTAGTTAACTGGTATGTTTGTAACTATTTAGGTTTCCTTTCTTTCTTTTTTGGTTTCCTCTAAATTTTTGTTCTTCATAGATTTCCTCACTTTTTGAAAAGACTGGGAGGGGAGAGGAAGGGTACTTGTAGACCAAAGTTTATATAAAAAAAACTGTAACCAAAGAGATAAATATAGCTTAATAAAGCTATTTTTGTGCTGAGGACATTTATTCACATTTTGTACTTGGGCTCAGTATTCACTGCCACGCAGTGTAAGAGGGACAGAAGATAAGGCCCAGGGACCACTCAATGTGGCAAGTGTCCCAAAGTGCTACACTTTCAAGCGTTTAATAATTTTCCCTAATTTAATGAATGAAAAGAAACAAAACAAGTGCTAGGGAAGAAGAATGTCCCTAAATTAAGTAATATGTAATTTCTTCTACGGTTTTAGACAGTTTCATTTTGAACTGACACAATTAATAATAAATAACACAATATCTTCTCTGTTCATATTGTGCCAAACATTAATGTTCTTAAAAGTTCTAATGCATAAAATAAGACCTAGGAGGATTTTAAAACATTTTTTTACACTTAAAAATTTTAAATATTTAAATGGAACGTAATGAAATGCTATCTGTATATTGTCACAGTTTCATTGTAGTACTATATATAATAGCCAGAACATGGAAACAACCTAAATGTCCATCAACAGAGGAATGGATAAGGAAGTGGTGTGTATACACAAAAGAATATTACTCAGCCATAAAGAGGAATGATATTACGCCATTTGCAAAGACATGGATGGACCTAGAGATTATCATAAAGAGTGAAGTCAGTCAGAAAGAGAAAAACAACTATTATATATTAACACATATATGTGGAATCTAGAAAAATGGTGCAGATGAATTGATCTGTCAAATAGAAGTAGACACAGAAGTAGAGAACAAACATGGACACCTGGGGGGAAGCGGGGGCTGCTGAACTGGGAGATTGGGACTGACATATATACACTACTGTATATAAAACAGATAACTAATGGGAACCTATTGTATAGCACAGGGAACTCTACTTAATGCTCTGTGATGGCCTAACTGGGAAGGAAATCCAAAAAAGAAGGGATATAAGTATACATATAGCTGATTTACTTTGCTATATGGCAGAAACTAACACAACATTGTAAAACAACTGTATTTCAAAAGAAAATTTTTTTAAGTCTTAAGAGTCAATTCAATCATTTGTAAGATGTGATTCTTATTTTAGATACAGATTCAAAACAAAGAGGAAAAGGATATTTATGAGACTACTGGAATTTGAAAACTAACTGAATGTTTCACAATATTAAAGAACTGTTAATATTTTTGGTATGATAATTGTGCTGTAATTATGTTTTACACAAAAGTCCACATCTTTAGGGCTTTCCAGGTGGGGCACTGATAAAGAAACCGCCTGCCAAAGCACAAGATGCAGGTTCAATCGCTAGGTCAGGAAGATTCCCTGGAGTAGGAAATGGCAACCCACTCCAGTATTCTTGCCACAGAAAATTCCATGGACAGTGGAGTCTGGGGGACTACAGTCCACTGGGTCGCAGAGTTGGACACACTTGAGTGACTGAGCATGCACTCATGTGCTTGGGTATATACATGCCACAACTTTAAGAGATACACAATAAAAGTTATAGATAAAAAGGACATTGTGTCTGGGATTCCCTGCAAGATAAAACGAGGAGTAGTAAATAAGTGGGGGATATAGATAAAAAAAGATGGACAGCTGTTTTAATAGGGTGAAATGATCTCAGAGGCTCATGAATCTACGCACTATAGTATTACTAATAAAAAGAAAAGAATTAAATCTGCCCCCGCAAACAAAACTAATTCTGTAACATGAGTGAACTAAACACATAAAATATATAAAAAATTAATGAAAAATTTTGATTAAAGGATTTGACCCATATTTACTGTAAGATATTATATTCACCAGTAATTTCCTTTTACTCATTACCCCGAATTGTGAAGAACTGTATCAAACAGAATATATATTGCTATGATTCTGTCTCACCTTATGTTTATTTCCTGAAAGAGTTTGTTTTTTTTTTTTAAAGAATTCTCTAATACTGTCTAGGATTTTAACAGCTGCTGTTTCTCTTCCTGTAAAATCTGCTTTCACTCACAAATCATGTTGATTGCATTACAATCAAACATCTTCCCACTTGGATGTTATACAACTCTTTCCCTTGCAGACAAAAAAATAATACCAGACTCTTCCAGTCAAAACAGAAACTACACTTTGGTGTCAATGTGAATTATGAACTTTGAGCTGTAGATGTTTGGAAGCACTTAGGATTATATAAATAACTTTATTCCTTTTCATTTAGGAGAATTTTAAAACAACACTTCATTTTAGATTTAAAAATAATAACTAGAATGCTTTTCTCACAGCAAAATAACTTGGAATAGAGTTTTCCAATTCAAAAAGGTAAATTGTTTCTTCTTCAAAGCCCTGGCAAAATATCAGCAGTTTGGTTAAATGAATAATTTATACAATACTCAGAGTTTAAAAAAAAAACAAAGATAAAAAAGAAAAACAATAATTATGTGAGTCTCTGAAAACACTTATGTTACAGCTCATACACACCCGTGTGCGTGCACACGCACATACACATACAGACGAATCATAAATTACTCAGTAAACACTCATCAAGCAATATACCAGCAATTACCAGGCAACATGCCAGACAATGACATGTTTGTACATATTTATACACATATATCTTAATTATATTTACATATAACATTTCAAAAACATCATGTGAAAGTAAATAAGGATTTAATAGCAAATACAGTAATTTATACTCATTTTAAACAACTAAATTGCTCAAAAAGATTAAAATCACAATGTAAAAAGATTATTAGTAAACATAATAATTACTTAAAAAGATGTCAACATGTATATAGGTATTTAGTAAGCTATGCTATCAAAATATCATTTTTGTAATACTGTTTAAGATTATTTTGTTAGCCATATTCATAAAATATATTCATTTGAAAAATCATGATTTGCATCTCTATTTCAAGATAAAGGTTAACACATGTTATTAATGATAGTTAACCAACCCTCAGTGAGAAATCAGTATGTGCCAGCCTCTAAGAACTTTACATGTATTAAATCAGTCAATCTTCATGTGGACACTATAGATTATATATTTTACCATGTGGCAGAGAAGGAAACAGAACAGAGAGTAAAAAATACCTCCTTTAAACTCATGCAACTAATACGGAGGATTCAATTGCAGGCAGAATAACCATTTATCAACAAAATTTATAATATATACACATAGGAAAATAGTAAAAGCAATGTAATAGCTAGAATTACAGAAAAAGTTAATGATAATGATGTTTTAGAATATGAACTTTAAGGAAATACATAACATAGATCAGAATGGAAGGTGAACTAGCTACCATTCAGGATTACTACATTTAACTCAGTTCATTCAACCTAAGCAAAATTGATAAAAACCTAGGCAATTATTTCTCAACTTTTAATAGTATATTCTAAGACTAACATTACATCTAAAATCATAATGTTCTCTTTAGGAATATGAAACAGAAAAATTGCTATTCTTTTATTAACACTGGAAGTGTTTTAAATGAAGGCCCTATAAAAGCTATATACACATATATATGGATACACATATATACACATATATATATATACACACATACATACACATATTTTTATACCTGTTATATAACAAATATATTTATGTATGAATATATAAAAATCTGAAATCATCAGGCCTTCACATGAAAATATCTACTACTTTGTATAAAGTGCAAACTCCAAGAAAGTAGAGCCCAAAGTCTCTGTTCATTGCTACATAGCAGAGTACCTAAAAAACAGGTGATATTAAATGTGTATTTCCTATTTTACTATATTCCCTGCTTATAAATGGCATTTAACCAATCATCCTTACTAAACCTGAAAGTCATCTTAAGCTTCCTCCTATCTTCATTCTAAAGTTGGAGGAAGTCTTATTCCTTCAACATGCTTTATTTTTTATCCCCATGTCATACCTTTCATTCAGCCTCTGACTTTTTCATTAACTGTAAGAGCAAGTGTCATGTCTTCAGTCTCAAGTCCTTTCAAATTATCCTCTAATCTGGTAGTTCTCAAAGCAGACTACAAATCAATTATCATCAAGAGAGTTTAAAAAAGAATGTGCTAGTCACACTGCTTTGATGAGTATATCTTTGCAGTATAGTCTGAAGTCCCAAGAACAGAAACATAGATCAGTGGAACAGGATACAAAGCCCAGAAATAAACCCATAACCTACAGTCAATTAATCTATGACAAAGGAGGCAAGACCACATAATAGAAGAGTCTCTTCAATAAATGGTGCTGGGAAAACTGGACAGTCACATGAAAAAAATGAAGTTAGAACACTCTTTAACACCATACACAAAAATAAATTCAAAATGGATTAATGACCTAAATGTGACTGCATACTATAAAACTCTTAGAGGAAAACATGGAGAATATTCTCTGACATAAATTGTAGCAGTATATTTTTCAATCCATCTCCTAGAGTAATAAAAACAAAAAATAAACAAATAGGACCTAATTAAATTCAAAAGTTTTTGGAAAGCAAAAGAAACCATAAATAAAACAAAAGGACAATCCAAAGAATGGGAGAAAATATTTGCAAACAATGAGGTCAACAATGAATTAGTCTCTAAAATTTACAAATAGCACATGTGGCTCAATACGATAAATACAAACAACCCAATAAAAAAATGGGCAGAAGGTATAAATAGACATTTCTCCAAAGAAGTCATATAGATGGCTGAGGCATATCAAAAGATGCTCAACACTGCTAATTATTCAAGAAATGCAAATCAAAACTACAATGAGATCCCACCTCACATCAGTCAGAACGGCCACTACAGAAATATCTACAAACAATAAATAGCAATGAGGATGTGGAAAAAAGGGAATTCTTCTACATCATTGGTGGGAATATAAATTGGTAGAGCCACATGAATAACAGTGTGGACGGCCCTTAAGAAACTAAAAACAGACCTACCATATGATCGAACAATCCCACTCCTGGGAATATAGCTGGAGAAAACCATGGTTTGAAAGCATACATGCAACCTAAATGGAGGCAACCTATATGCCCATCAACAGATGAATGGATAAAGAAGACACGGTACATAAATACAATGGAATATTACTTAGCCATCAAAAAGAATGAAATAATGCCATTTGCAGCAACATGGATAAATCTGGAGACTATCATCCCAAGTGAAGTAAGTCAGACAAAGACAAATATCATATGATACTACTTATATGTGGTATGTAAAAAAGTAAATACATATGAATTTCTTTACAAAACAGAAAAAGACTCAGACTTACAGAACAAACTTATAGTTACCAGTGGGGAAGGTTGCAGGGAAGAACAGATTAGGAGTTTGGGATTAACATGTACGCACTGGTATATTTAAAATAGATAACCCATAAGAACCTACTCTACGGCAGAGGGGACTCTGCATCAATATTCTGCAATATCCTAAATAGGAGAAGAATTTGAAAAAGAATAGACACATGTGTATACACATACCTAACTGAATCATGTTGCTATACACTTGAAACACAACATGGTTAATCAACTATACTCCAATAATAATAATAAAAAAAGAATGGGTATGTGTGCATGCATGTGTTTTCACGCTGCATCTCAGAGCTAACAAATACTCCAGAAAGGTCTTTCTAAAATACAGCTATAATCACATTAACTCCTACTTGCCCTATCTTGATATTGCATATTGGTTTTCCCATTGCTTAAAGAATTGAAATTAAGTGTCGTATCTCATTCCTCCTCAATTGTACACCTGCTCTAGTTTAGACATGATAAATTATCCACAGTCCCCAAGATATGAATATTCATTTCAACTTTCATGCCTTTGCACAAGTTTTTGTACATATATGATTTATCCACACAACACCAGACCCACTGGGAAGCCCTCCTGAGGAATACCATCCCCGCCTTCCCTCTCTGAATTCACTGCCCTTTCTGGTCTCATCTACAACCATCTGCTTGTCATTCTCCCTCACATCCACCTACAATCCCAGGGACAAATCCAGCACCTGCTTCACTGAAGCTATATAATACATGCTTAAGAATAAATGATGTGAATTTTTTAAAAGAATTCTTATTTTTCTATATAAATTTCGATCTAAAATTAAAAGTATATACCAGTAATCAATATTTAGGCTATTGTATACATATAAGCATACAAGCATGAATGCAGCATAATATAAAAATTGAAAAAAATTATACTTAAAATACAGGAATATGCAAAATCTTTGGATGATGATATATATAATATTTACATCACACCAGAGAGGTCTTGGTGCTTCCAATCTGTTGTTCCCTTCTCCAGGGGATCTTCCCAACCCAGGAATTGAACCCAGGTCTCTTGCATTGCAGGTGGGTTCTTTACCATTTGAGCCACCAGGGAAGTCCATTCATAGCCACAGGCTACCATCGTTCTGATTTATAGTGTCATGAGGAGGTTGACAAGATGATGGAGGAGTAGGTGGACGTGGAGTAAAACTCTCTCCATACATCAAGAATACATCTACAAATGTAGCAGTTCTCACAGAACACCAGTTAGATACTGGCAGAAGTCCTTGAGCACTGGAAAAGAATATTTGGAATTTTCTCTAATACCATGAATAATTTCACTTGTTTTTTAACTTTGTAAAAATACAATAAAATCTTTAGTTGTAATCCTTTGACTTCTTTCAATCAACTTATGTATTTGAGTCACCTAAGCTTTTGTGTGCATCAGTATGTCATTCTTTTTGTGTAAAATATTAATAATATTCCATTGTATGGAATTGTATGTATTTGTCCATATTCTTACTAAGGAAATGACAGTTGAGTGGTCTTTAGTATTTGAATATTACAAATGAGCTCCTATAAATGTTTCTCTAAAATTCTTACAGCATTATATACATATATTTTTCATTTTCCTTGGATAAATACATAGAAATGGACTTGCTAGGTCACAAAGTATATCTTGTTCAAGTGTCTAAGAAACTGTCAAGTAGTTTTCAAAACTGGTTGTTCCATTTTACATTCCCATTAGCAATGGGTCCTTGTTTCAGTTGCTATACATTCTCAGCAACATTTACTGTTGTTGGTCTTTTCAATCTCAGATGACACTGTGTATGTGAGGTGGTATCACATTTAACTTTGTGTTTCCCTGTTCACAAATTATAATAATCTTTTCGTGTGTTCACTGAACATCTGTGAAGCTTCTCTTCCAGTATTTGACCGATTCTTTTCTTGGGTTTTTATTCACAAATTGTGGGAATTATTTAAATATACTTATTGGAAGTCCTGTGTCAGACACACGAATTGCAAATATTTTCTCCTAGGCTATGGCTTACCTTTTGTTGTTTGTTTACTTGGCTTTGGCAGCTGAACTCCTAGTTGCAGCATGTGGGATCTAGTCCCCTGACCAGGGACAGAACCAGGTCCCTGCACTGGAAGCATAGAAATCTCAGCCACTGGACCACCAGGGAAGTCCCACCTTTCATATTCTTAAAGTTGGCTTTTGATAAGCATTAGCTTTTAATTTTGTCAAAGTTAAATTTATCACTTTTTTTTGTTTTTGCTATGGCTGGAGCTCTTTCTGTCCTTTCTGACAACTTCACCTCCCTTGAGGTAATAAAGATATTTACTCCTGGTGTCTTACAACATCTTTAAGGTTTAAGTTTTCTTGTGCAAGTTTATAATCCACCTTGACTTTATTTTTGAGTATGGTGTGAGGAGAAAGTTAAGGTACCTTTTAATTCTATACTGATCCTGAGCTGTTGTTCCATCATTATTTGCTGTAAATATATCCTTCCACAGTGGACTGACCTGATGCCTTGGTCAGATGTCAAGTGTGTCACAAGCAAAAGAATAAAGTTAGACAACTTTCTTAGTACATACAGAAAAATTAAATTTGATCACAGATCTAAATGTAAGAAATAAAAGTATAAAAATCTTAGGGAAGAACAGGAGTAAATTTAGTGATACTGGGTTCAGCATAACCTTCTAAGCCTTCAAACAACAAAAGAAAAAAAATAAATGGGACTTGACTACACTGAACAACTTGTGTGCTACACATGGTTGCTCATATAACTGAGAGGTGAAAAGACAACCCACAGAAAGGGAAAAATATTTTATAAATGATGTATCTGATTTAAAAGAAAAACCTTATATCTACAATACAAAAAGAATTCTTACTACTCAATAACAAAAGGAAGAATAAAAACATAACTAAACAATGGGCAAAGGACCAAAATAGATATTTCTCAAAAAACATATATAAATGGCCAATAAGCACAAGAAAAGATAGTCCGTATCAGTAGCCATTAGGAAATGTAAATCAAAATGACAATGAGCAGAATGACACCTGCAAGATGGTGGAAAATAAGCTCCTCAATGGAAACAAAAAGTAAACAACATATGGACTAAAGCTTTGTGGAAATTCTAGAAAACAATTAAGGATCTACAGCAACCAAATGAACCCCCAACCAATCTGACACCCTCAATTGGCAGGAAAATTAGTGGCATATTTAGCTGACCTTCCTGGACTATCTCCATGACTCATTACAATGATGTCAGTTGGGAAGAGATGACCCAATTTTCAGTTATAGTTGCCATATGACACAGAAATTCCACTTTCAGGTATATTCTCAAGAAAGTGAAAAAAAATAAGTTCACACAAAAAGCTGTAAATGAGCAGTCAGAGAAGAATTATTTGCAAAAACCACAAAGTAGAAATAAATTATCTATCAACTGACAAACAAAATGTAGTATATCCATATTATTATTTGGCAATTTAAAAAGGATTAATTTAGCTATAAAAGTACTGATACATGCTAACACATGGGTTAACTGTAAATGCATTATATAAAGTCAAAGAAATTAGTCACTAAAGATCACATTTTGTGTGATTCCGCTACATAAAATGTCCAGAACAGGTAACTCTATGGAGATAGACAGTACATTAGAGGTTGCCTAGGGCTGGTGGAGGGGTGCTTTGCGGGACCGAATGGGAATGACTAATAATGGGTATAAAGTTTCTTCTGGGCTGATAAAAATGTTCCAAACTTTTGAGAATGTACAACTCTATGAAAACAATAAAAATGCTGAATTATAACTTTAAATGTATTTAGGGCTTCCCTGGTGGCTCAGATGGAAAAGAATCTGCCTGCAGTGCAGGAGACCCAGGTTCAATTCTTGGGTTGGGAAGATCCTCTGGAGAAGGAAATGGCAACCTACTCCAGTATTCTTGCCTGGAAAATTTCACAGACACAGGAGCCTGGCAGGCTAAAGTCCATGGGGTTGCAAAGAGTCAGACACGACTGAGCGTGTCTACTGAGACTACTACTACTATGGCATGTAAATCTCAATAAATCTATTAAAAATGTAAAAAAAAAATTAAGGAACTATACACAAGATCTGGGGCTTCCCTGGTAAAGAATCTGCCTGCAACGCAGGGAGACCCAGGTTCTATCCCTGGGCCGAGAAGATCCCCAAGAGAAGGAAATGGCTACCAACTCCAGTATTCTTGCCTGGAGAATTCCATGGACAGAGGAGCCTGGTGGGTTATACAGTCCATGGGGCTGCAAAGAGTTGGACATGACTGAGCAACTAACACTTCACACAATAGATACCTGTTTCTGGACTTGCTATACTCTTCTACTGATTTGTGCATGTGCAAAGCATGGTCTTGATTATTGCAGTTTTAGAGCAAGTCTTGAACTCAGATAGCATGAGTGGTCAAATTTCATTCTTTTACACTATTTAACATTGTAGAAGGCTTGACTTTTACTTTTCATTCAGTTTGACCTAGTACACATTCTTCTCAATGGAAAGAAAAAACTATATGCTCGATCTTAAAATATATCACAATAAATGTGAAAAGACGAAATCATAGAGCATATTTCTGCTCACAAGGGAACTAAATGAGAAATTCATAAGAATAAGATATCTAGAATAACCCTAAATATCTGGAAATTAAACATTGTTAGAATGCTTGATACTGTTCCACTGAGATTATATTCTTTTCTAATCATTTTCTTTTCTCCAGGTTAGATAAATTCTACTGATCTGTCTTCAAGCTCACCAATCTTTTACTGTACAGTCTCTAAACTACTATTAAGTATGTTCACTGAAGTTTTCATATCAGATGTTACAATTTTAGTTTTACAATTAAGTTCTTTCTAGAGTTTCATTTCCTTGCTGATATTGCCCAGCAGTTCACACACTGGGAACACTTTTCCTTTAAGTCTTGGAAAAAACTTAGAATAACTTCTTCAAAGCACTGTTCTGAATTTGCAATATTTTGAGTATGTCAAGATTTGTTTCTGCTAACTATATGTTCTCTGGACTGTGGCTCATATTTATCTACTTCTAGTATTTTTAATTATATGGTGGTCAATGTGGGTGGTTCACTGTAAGGTATCTATATTATGCTGTCTTTCTTTGAAGAGTGTGGATTTTTCCTCCAGGAAAGAGTGAAGTTATTGCTTAATTCCTTTGCACCTATCAAACTTATTTTTATAATTTATTTGAACAGGTCTATTCCAGTTCTGAACTTAATCTGAGGTCCTGAATCTTTACCTAGAGCTGTTCTGACTGATATATACACAGAAGGCATATGTGGCTATTCAGATTTAACTGTACATTAATTAAAATTACATAAAATTTAAAATATTCTTTTGTACTAGCCACATTTAAAGTGCTCAGGGACCAGATGTAGTTTATGGCTACCAAACTGAACAATGTAGAAATATTTCCATTATTATAGAACATTCCATTAAATAGCACTGCATTCAGGCTTGGTCCTTAATCTAAGGAAGAATCAAGTGAATGTCCAAGGTTCTCACCAAGCTTTCTCTACTTCAGACAGACCAGATCTCCAACTTCTCCATCTAACTCACAGTACTCTGGCAGTGCTTTTAAGCCACTTGCATGCAAGCCCTGTGCATGAATTACAAAACTCTTGGATGAGGACTGAAGAGTCTAACTAACTGGAGAGTTTTGAAATCACCTTTTCTGGATTCTAATAGAACACATCTAGAAATGATTGCTAACATTGAGCTGTCAATAAAATAAGAAACTAAAAAAGATAAAAAATGCAAGTAATACTTCCCTGAATAGAAAAGTAAGCCAAAACTAACTTATCATACATCCATTCCATCCACCCCTCTTTGCTCTCTCTTCCCTACCATCCTAATTCTCAGTGTATTCTAACTGGCTGTGTATGGATATGACACGCACTGTTCCAGGAGTAAAAGACTAGAAGGGCAGGATGATAAATCAAAAGGAATAATCTGAACAGGCTGCCCAAAAACAGAAGAGAGAAAAACAAAAGCCACAGAACCCCTTGATTTCAGTAGTATCTGTTGTATCCTGGGAAGAGGCACCACTTCCACTATGCCATAGCTTCTAAGGATCTCAATCTGTCAGTCCAGCCTTCAGGTCTAAGAAGAAGAAAATGACAGTTTAACACTGAGGCTATTATATTTCTCATCTAATGTATGAATCATTTATTATGTCAATGCTTATAATTATACTTATTATACTGATGTTGAATTATAAATATGTTTATATAAAGTTTAAGAAAACTTAGTTTGCAATTTCCAGATTTTAGGATGATCACCTAAAATATTAAATAGATTTGAAATTATAATTCTAGCAGTTAAATTAAAAGGTATAATTCAAACTTAATAACACTTCCTCTTCAATTTCATTAACAAAAACTATAGAACTGCTTTGAGTTTTTGTTTTGTTATGAATTATATCAGAAAAGTATTGCATTTCAATAGTTTAATATGAATAATCAGAACTAATTAACAGTATAACAATATTTTACAACTGAAATAATTAAAATAAACTATAAAATTACTACATAAAACAGGTCTAATCTAGCTTATTCACTTTCTGTAATCTCTTCAGTGCTGCAAAACCATTTATTTCTAAGATGATGACTTTACTTCTCTGGTTAATTCAACTACTAGGCTGTGGTACTCTGATCCTTTCTGTATAGTCATAACCTTGTAATGCTGAACCTTGTACTTAGCTAATGGCCAGGAAAACAAAATTCAGTAAATAATACCATTGTAATGAATTGGTGCTTAAGTAAACTTCAGTGGATTTTCTCAAAATCCATAAACAAACAATAGTATAACCTAAATGTTAGGTTGACAGTTATTGCACAAAAGGATAGAGATGCTTCTTATACTATTGTAAGACACAAAGCAGAGTTCAGGAAATAGTATTAGTACTGACTGGATGACAGCCATAGTTTAATAGTTTACTAAGCTCTTTTTCAGTTATTGTATTCCTGGAATCACAGATGCCTCCTCCTCTTGGTTTGCAAACTTTGTTTGTTTGCTGTTATAAATGTAATCTCAATACAGCTGTCAATTACTTAAGTACTCATTCTTAATTTTCTTATTGTATAATGTCTGTTGCCCAAACATTGTGATATCCTAACAGAAGCCACTTCAACTTCTAAGATTACAAGAGAAAAACTAAAAAATTGTGTGATAAATCAAAGTATCAACAAGTTGAAAATTTAAAGAGTCATTCTCTTGGAGAGATAAGACTCTAATATTTTTGAATATGTAACTATAACCAGCATTCTCCAAAGGAAAGCAGTAAATTACTTGTGGTCTGATTTAGTGACTGCTATTTAGCAAACACTGGTGGCTCAGATGGTAAAGCATCTGTCTACAATGCGGGAGACCTGGGTTCCATCCCTGGGTCGGGAAGATCCGCTGGAGAAGGAAATGGCAATCCACTCCAGTACTATTGCCTGGAAAATCCCATGGACAGAGGAGCCTAGTAGGCTACAGTCCATGCGGTCGCAAAGAGTCGGACACGACTGAGCGACTTCACTTTCCTTGTAAGTTTAGGCACTTCCTAGTTTTTCAATGGAGTCAATCATTTCACCTATTTTTATTTATTTATTTGGCTGTACCACATGGCTTGCCAGATCTTAGTTCCCTGGCCAGGGATCAAACCCATGCCCCATGCATAGAAGCACAATGTCTCAAACACTGGACCAGGGAATTCTCTATTTCACCTATTTTTAAAAAAATATTTGTACATTTTTGAAACTGTTTTCATTTTACACATATTCAGAACTTTCCTGGTGGCACAGTGGTAAGAATCCACCTGCCAACGCAGTAGACATGGGTTAGACCCCTGGCCCGGAAAGATTTCACATGCCGTGGGACAACTAAGTCCATAGACCACAACCTCTTAGTCTGCACTCTAGAGCCCATGAGCTGACTACTGAAGCCTGTATGCCCTAGAGCCCATTCTTCACAAGAGAAGACACTGCAATGAGAAGCCCACGCACCACATTAAAGAGTAGTCCCTGCTCACCACAACTAGAGGAAGCCCATGCAAAGCAAGGAAAACCCAGTGCAGCCAAAAATCAATTAATTAAAAATAATATATATATATGCAAACCCACGAACATCATCCAAACCATTCGACAGGAATCAAGAGCAATCTCACTAGAAAAGTAAGTCAACACTGTATTTAGCTCCCTCAAGTTAACTAAAACTTGCATTCTCTCCTGCCTTAATTCTTCCTCTTACCTACCCTTCCTGTACTTTTGGTGCTGGGGACTTTGGAAGTACTTTTTCATTGCCAAAATACTTCCATACATTCTTAAGCTTAATCCCTTTATTTCCTCAGCTTGATTTAAAAAAAAAAAAGTCACTTCCAGTGACATTTGCATCTGCACCCTCTCTAGCAGAGCCTCCTCTACGTTCAAATACTGTAATGTCAGAGACAGGAAAAAAGACCATGTAACTTTCCTAGTTCCCAACTGTCATTTCCAGTCCACTAATCCTTCATTAGACAGCCCTTTCACTTTTGAAGTTTCTGTTACCCATTCAAAGTGTGCGGTCCATGGGCTAGTAGTGGTCCGAAACTGATATTGCCTTGAAGCTGGTACTAAAATTCAGAAGCAGCAATCAAACATCTTACAGGAATTTCACAGAGCAAATTTCATGGCTTTGAACTCATTAAAAGAATGTTTGCTTGAATTCTGCATGTCTATATATTTTTTCATTTCATCTTTTGATAAGTCATTTTTATTGTATGTTAAAAATTAGTGGTCCATAACACATTGGAAAATATTTTTTTAAAAACTAGTTTTCACCACAGACAGTTTGAGAAGCAATGATTTGGATGACTTGCTTCATATCTATAACACTGAGATGTGACAACCAAGGTTATTTTCCCACATTAAAAAAATTTTGCTTGCTTGCCAATATTCTAGACAGAAGCAAGAATCACCCACACAACACCCTAGCTTTACAATTTCTTGACTCATTTATTCCAATAAAATTTACCTCCAAACAATATCCTCAGCCAGCATCTTGTTTTTAGTCCTCCTTAATCTTTAACTCTGAAATTCTACTCTTGGATCACAACCTTTCATTTCCCTACCTTCTTACTAAAACTGCTCTTTACTCTTCTTACCAGAATACACACTTTGTCTGGATGTGGATTTGCCTTCTCTGAATGCAACACTTCTGCAAAAACAGCAACCCATGAGCTTACAGAAGGCCTCACATGAGATTCCACACAGCACTGTTCTTATGAAAGGAATTCACTTCATAGCACATGAAGCGTGGTACTGGGCTCATGCTCCTGAAAACTGATCTTACAAAGTCCCACAGAATCGTGAGGCAGCTGACTTGATACGAGAGTGAAAACAGAATTTTGAAGACTTAAATATAGTGCCAGGTACATGGCAATAGCTTTTGCACTAGGGTAAGGTTCTCTGTGACAATGTTTATGTTCCACATCATAGTCACAACACATGGTACTTTTTCATTCACAGTCAATATTCATGGGTCTAGGAATCAAGGGGTTGATATGGGAATGGCTTTATTATTACCCAGAGTGATCCAATAGCAAGATTTTTGCTTCCCATTTCTGCAAACTGAGATTCTGCTAATCCACAGGTGGTAGTTCTAAAGGGAGAGAAAAATTCTACTTAGTGACCTAACAAAAATCCCATTATGCTTGTAGTGGGAACTGTTACCTGGCCACATAGAGCTCCTTATGCCTCTCAATCAATATGTAAGGAAGGAGGTAAATGTACAGGCTACGGAAACTAATTCTGACTACCTAGGGGGAGCAGAGTTGCTATTATTATACATTGAGGCTAAGGAGGAATATATCTAGAATACAGGAGAACACTCACAACATCTCTCATAGAAATCTTATTTATCACATCCACCAATACCCTTAAAAATGAGGGTGAAATAAAAATATATGGAGATAAATAAGAATGGAACTAAATGGGAGGAAAGAAAGAAGGGCTAAAATATGTCATTTGGGGAAAGAAAAATAACCAATAAGGAAAATTCATTCCAACATGAACAAATAGGGAATACTGAAAATCAATAATGGATAAACATAGAGTTTATTTTTAATTCTCATAATTTCTTTAAAAAACTATTTCAATCAAAATAAATAAAAATGTCAATACATTAAGAAGGGTGATAGCAAATGAAATTTTACTGTTTTAAGGTTCTTCAATTTAGACCATGTAATATACTATTAATATCAAGAAGATTGTGAGAAATACCATGGATCAAAAAAAAAAAAAAACTAACTAAAAATTAAGATGTCAATCTCCCTCCATTTCAATGATCTACTAATTCAACACAATCTAGTCATAATCCCACCAGGCTTTTTATAGAAGCTGAAAACCTGGTTTTAATATTTATAGAAAAATACAAAGAATCTATAACAACAAAAACAATCTTAAAAAAGAACAAAGTTGGAGGACAAGCAATGCCTGACATCACTGATTTACAGCAATCAGTGTAGTGTGCCACTGACATAAGCATTTGAAAACATCATTATAACAGAACAGTATGTTCATAAATAGGTACAAGGCAAAGAATTTGCCTGCCAATGCAGGAGATGCAAGAGACACAGGCTCAATTCCTGGTCGGGAAGATCTGATAGAGGTGGAAATGACAACCCACTCCAGTATTCTTGCCTGGGAAATCCCACAAAGAGAGGAGTCTGGTGGGCTACAGTTCATGGGGTCACAAAGAGCTGGACACGTCTTAGTAATGGAGCATGCATGGATGGCCAATTAATGTTCAAAACATGTCACCAAAGCCATTCAACGGGGTAAAAAACACCTTTTCAACAAACAGTGCTGGAACAACTGAATATTAACCCGTTTAGAAAACGATCCTGAATCTAATATCATACACAATAGTTAAATCACAGATAAGAAGTAAAAACTAAAATAATAAAGCTTGTAGAGGAAAACAGGACAATATCTTTGTAATCTTGGGGTGAGGACACATTTCTTAGACAAGGTACATTAAAATATTGCTATACCATCATATATGAATGCATATATATGGAATATAGCCCATGGGGTTACAAAGAGACATGACTAAGCAACAGAACGACAATATATATGGAATCTAGAAAAACTGTAGAGATGAACCTATTTGCAGGGTAGGAAGGATAGGGTGGGATGGACGGAGGAAGTAGCACTGACATATATACACTACTCTGTGTCAAACAGCTAGTGGCAAGCTGCTGTATAACACAGGGGACTCAGCCAGGCGCTCTGCAATGACCTAAAGGGGGTAGTAAGGGGGATGGGTTGAGGGGGAGCATCGAGAGGGAGGTGACAGATGTATACATATGGCTGATGCACGATGTGGTATAGCAGAGACTAACACAACAATGTAAAGCAATTCTATTCTAATGAAAAAATATGATATCTCAGATTTCATCAAAATTTAAAACATGGTCCATCAAAATGCAGAATTAAGAAAATGAGCAATCAAGAGAAGACTAGGAATAAATATTTTTATTACATATATCAAATAACTGACTTTATATAGAATATACAAATCAATAAAAGTCAAATCACTCTATCAAAAGACAGGTAAAAGACTTGAACAGATGTTCAAAAAGGTAAGTATATAAATGAGCAATAAGCACATGAAAAACTGCTATTAGTCACTAAGAGATACAAAATAGAACCACAATGATATATATATATTATTGCACAACTAATAAAACAGTTATAATTAAAATACTGACAATTGTGGGTGAGTATATGCAGCAATCAGAACATCCATAAATTGCTGCTGAGACTGTAAAATGATAGAGCAACTTCAGTGAGCAATTTGTGATCCCACAATTTCATTTTTAGATTTGTAACCAAGAGAATGAAAACTTACGTCCACAAAAAGGCTTGTACAAGAATTCTCATAGTAGCCTTAATGTTAATGAACAAAAACGGGACAAATCCAACTTTCCTATTCCATCAACAAGAAAATGATAGAAAGAGCAATATGGATGAATAGAAATATTGTGCTGCCAATTGTGTAACTGTTTAACCTACTTGCACAAAGTTCTAGAATATGCAAAATAAATCCGTGGTTAAAAACAGAAAAGTCTGCAGGGTGATACTTCAGGATCTTATGTTCCCCAAAGTGATTTCCGTCAATGGCTTTGGGGTCCATGGATGGTCTGTACCTGAATCAACTATTACATTTTCCAATTCTACCTTTGCTTAGACACATCAGCTGGCATTATTCAGAAAGAACCGGCCCTCAGTCATCTTTCTAAAAAATAATTAATTAATTTTGAAAAAACAAAACCAAAACAGAAAAGTCATTTGGGTGGGGCAGATGTGATTGGTAGGGAAGGGAAATAAGTGAGGGGACTTTCCTGGGATATGGAAATGTTCTCTATCTTCAAAGGGATGTGGTCATGTGGGTGAAGATATTTGTCACAACTTGTCAAATTGCTGATTTAATACTTAACGTATTTCATTTGTGTGTAAATTGCATTTGAAATAAAAATTGTAAATAAAAAGTAAATATATTAATAGCAAAAAACATTCCATTTTCAAGGATCACTAAACCAAAATAACACTCATGAAGATCTAGTAATGTATTTATGACTTACAGACATATTTATTGAAAAAGTTTCCAGATAAATTATAACTTAGAAATATATTTCATTATATATTCTAACCTACTAATAAAGACCATGATAATTTTTTACTGCAACAGGTTAAATAATGTTAACAAGGACTTAATATATAAATTCAGAATTTTTTCCAAGGGTTTATAATACTGAAATAGGCTACTAGTAACAGTAAAAACCATTATCCCCTGAATCATTGCAAGTATCAACATTAGATATTTAAATTAATTCTAGGAGGTGATTTGAGAATCTGATCTTTTGTGATCCCAGAGCTTAGTATTATGATAGATGAGTCAAGTAGCAATTAATCAAACAAACCTGTAGGTAAATGTACAGGCACAGCCACAGAGTCATTTTCAACAGTGAGGGCCTTGATGTTGAGAAATAAAGTTTTATTTTAAAAAGTGTCCTAATACTTTGGACCAAAGACATACATTTTATAGTGAATGATACATTCAGATATCTTTATGTTACTCCTGAACTACTTGTGTAAACAAGTCAAATAATTTTACTACATATTTGGTTGCATGTTACTGTGTTTTTGAAAAGAAAATTTAGCAGAAATATAATTAACCAAAATGCTAACTGAAAATTTTCCTTATGAAATCAGAGATGTAATGAAGAAACAAAATCACAGCAATTTGAATATTTGTGCCCAAATGGCAGTTTATGAAACTATAAAGTAGTTTTCCAAGATTACTACAAAATATGGGATTTTTAAAAAATCATAAATTTATAATTTACACAAAAAATGTCACAAAGTCTTTAGAAAAAAGATGCTTTCATGCCAAAACTTTGTAACACAGGCTCCTCAAAACTTAAGAGACTTCTGCTAATTATCAAATGTGTTCATGGTTTAAACTCACACTCCCTTCAATCATGCCTAACATTGCTTTTTCTGGAAAATAAGTGTAGGTTTACTATTACACTGAAGAACAATGTATCAGAGAAAATGGTATTGCATACTTAACATGGTCTATTATATTTTAAAAAGTATTAGTTGCAAAGCTGGTGAAGACTAATTTTTAAGGAAATAACTTCAGTTTTTGATATTTTAAGATAGCAAAATTACATACAGATCTTTAGGAATGATATGCTGAAATGCAGTTTTAACAGAATGACCCACAGGAATTAGCACAGAAAAAGAACAATAGAAATTCTAGATCAACTTCAAAAAAAGATGAAGAAAATCTTAAGAAAAAAAAAAATCAGTCATCAACAGCAAGAGGCAAGCTTAGAAAAATATGTATTTTCTACCCAACAAGCATATGAGACTCAAACAAATGTGATCATCTAAGATATATTGTGATCTCGAGCATATAACTTTCTAGACAAAGTATAACTAATTTATGATGTAAAAATACCAGATTGGTGATTGCTACTGGGGAACAGAAAGGGCATGGGTTAACTGAAAAGATAATGGGGAAAATTTCTGGAGTGATAACTAATGATATGCTGTGCTGAAGAATTCAGAGGACAAAGTACCGATTCCTGCCTTCACCTGAAATTCATAAAGTGAGTGAGGTGAACTGATGGATAGAGGAAAGGATGGATAACGCAGAGATAATATAACAAATCAGGCTTAGCAAAATACTACCGATTTTTGGATTAAGGATTTCAGGTGATGAGTGCCATACGTTGAAAATATGTCATAAGAAAATGTTAGGGAAAAAAGGTTGCTATAGTAATCCTAAAGACTTGAGAACATAACTACATGGTTTCAAAATAAATAAGACAAAAGTTAACCAAATTAAAAGAAGAAAAATTCATCATGATCATTTGATACTTTAAACACCTCCCTCAGGAATATATACAACAAGCAAGAATAAATCTATGAATACAGAACTGAAAGACATGATTAATCTACTAGACCTAAATGACACATAGAGAAAAAGACTACATTTGGCAACTGCAGAATACACAATGTTTTAGAATACACAGCGCATGTAACAAATACAACTTATTTTGGGGTCAGAGCAAAGTATCAACAAATTTCTAAGAACGGAAATAACCTAGCTTGTTTTCTTGTCACCATGGAATTAAATTCTAATTTAATGACAAAGGAAATATCAAATCTAATGTTTAAGTGTTAAGCAACATACTTCTAAATGACTCATGGATTCTAGAAAAAAAAACCACATATAGAAAATAACAAACATTTTAAGGTATATAATAATGAAATAACAAACATATCAAAAACTTGTGGGATGCGACCGAAGTGGTATACAAAGAAAAATCAGTAATTTTTATAAAAAGATCAATGGTTTCGAAGATTCAACATCTCTAAGAGGCCAATCTTTCTCTAATTGATCTTTATAGTCCGTGTAATTCTCATCAGAATACTAGACGATTTTTTTTTTTTCCTGAAAAATGACAATCTGAACAAAGGACCAAGAATCCAGAAACAAACCCACATACATACAGCCACCCGATACATTAGAATTCACTGGAGGCAAGAGGAAAGGAGTTGATCTTTTAAATACATGATACTGGGTCCAGAGTAGACATTCATTTGAAGAAAATGATGTACATGGAATACATAAAAATTAATTGGAAACCAATGAAGACCAATTGTGAAAGTTAAAATAATCGAGCTTCTAGAAGAAAGCACAGCAGAACGTGTTCATCACTCTGAGAAAGCAAGGGGTTCTTAAAGAGGTGACAAAATACATTACTACTAGGAAAAAAAAATGAGAAAATCTACTTCATTAAAATTAAGAATGACAAAAGATAGTATTAAGAGAATAAAAATGCAAGTCCCAAAGTGTGCAAGCATTTATATCCAAATTACATAACTCAATAAGAAAAAACAAACAAGTTTAATATTGGGCAAAAGCCTAATAGACACTTCACAAAAGAGTATATCAAAATGGCCAATAAATACATGAAGAGAAGATCAAGGTCATTAGTGATTAAGGAAACACAAATTAAAGCCTAATGAAATGCAACTACATCTCGATCAAAATGATGGAAATTAAAATAAAGGTACCCAAAAAACAAAATAAAATAAAATAAAACAAAATAAAATAAAATAAAGGTGCCCAATATGCTACTGGAGATCAGTGGAGAAACGACTCCAGAAAGAATGAAGGGATGGAGCCAAATCAAAAACAATATCCAGTTGTGGATGTGACTGGTGATAGAAGCAAGGTCCGATGCTGTAAAGAGCAATATTGCATGGGAACATGGAATGTTAGGTCCATGAATCAAGGCAAATTGGAAGTAGTCAAACAGGAGATGGCAAGAGTGAATGTCGACATTCTAGGAATCAGCGAACTAAAATGGACTGGAATGGGTGAATTTAAGTCAGATGAACATTATATTTATTACTGTGGGCAGGAATCCCTTAGAAGAAATGGAGTAGCCAACATGGTCAACAAGAGTCTAAAAGGCAGTACTTGGATGTAATCTCAAAAACAACAGAATGATCTCTGTTTGTTTCCAAGGCAATATCACAGTAATCCAAGTCTATGTACCAACCAGTAACACTGAAGAAGCTGAAGTCGAACAGTTCTACAAAGACCTCCAAGACCTTTTAGAACTAACACCCAAAAAAGATGTCCTTTTCATTATAGGGGACTGGAATGCAAAAGTAGGAAGTCAAGAAACACCTGGACTATCAGGAAAATTTGGCCTTGGAATACGGAATGAAGCATGGCAAAGGCTAATAGAGTTTTGCCAAGAGAACGCACTGGTCATAGCAAACACCCTCTTCCAACAACACAAGAGAAGACTCTACACAAGGACATCACCAGATGGTCAACACCGAAATCAGAACCGATTATACTCTTTGCAGCCAAAGATGGAGAAGCTGTATACAGTCAGCAAAAACAAGACGGGAAGCTGACTGTGGCTCAGATCATGAACTCCCTATTGCCAAATTCAGACTTAAATTGAATAAAGTAGGGAAAACCAATAGACCATTCAGGTATGACCTAAATCAAATCCCTTATGAGTATACAGTGGAAGTGAGAAGTAGATTTAAGGGACTAGATCTGATAGACAGAGTGCCTGATGAACTAAGGACAGAGGTTCGTGACATTGTACAGGAGACAGGGATCAAGACCATCCCCATGGAAAAGAAATGCAAAAAATGGCTCTCTGGGAAGGACCTACAAATAGCTGTGAAAAGAAGAGAAGTGAAAAGCAAAGGAGAAAAGGAAAGATATAAGCGTCTGAATGCAGAGTTCCAAAGTATAGCAAAGAGAGATAAGAAAGCCTTCCTCAGAAATCAATGCAACAAAATAGAGGAAAACAAGAGAACGGGAAAGACTAGAGATCTCTTCAAGAAAATTAGAGATACCAAGGGAACATTTTATGCAAAGATGGGCTCGAAAAAGGACAGAAATGGTATGGACCTAACACAAGCAGCAGATATTAAGAACAGGAGGCAAGAATACACAGAAGAACTGTACAAAAAAGAGCTTCACGACCAAGATAATCATGATGGCGTGATCACTCACCTAGAGCCAGACTTCGTAGAATGTGAAGTTAAGTGGGCCTTAGAAAGCATCACTATGAACAAAGCTAGTAGAGGTGATGAAATTCCAGTTGTTCTATTTCAAATCTGGAAGATGATGCTGTGAAAGTGCTGCACTCAATATGCCAGCAAATTTGGAAAAGTCAGCAGTGGCCACAGGACTGGAAAAGGTCAGTTTTCATT
This sequence comes from Ovis aries, assembly GCF_016772045.2. NCBI lineage: Eukaryota > Metazoa > Chordata > Mammalia > Artiodactyla > Bovidae > Ovis > Ovis aries. The sequence goes on along the minus strand of NC_056071.1, from coordinate 45,279,464 downwards.
CCAATCCCAAAGAAAGGCAATGCCAAAGAATGCTCAAACTACTGCACAATTGCACTCATTTCATATGCTAGTAAAGTAATGCTCAAAATTCTCCAAGCCAGGTATCAACAACACATGAACCATGAACTTCCGGATGTTCAAGCTGGTTTTAGAAAAGGCAGAGGAACCAGAGATCAAATTGCCAACATCCACTGGCTCATCGAAAAAGCAAGAGAGTTCCAGAAAAACATCTATTTTGGCTTTATTGACTATGCCAAAGCCTTTGTGTGGATCATAATCAACTGTGGAAAATTCTGAATGAGATGGGAATACCAGACCACTTGACCTGCCTCTTGAGAAACATATATGAAGGTCAGGAAGCAACAGTTAGAACTAGACATGGAACAACAGACTGGTTCCAAATAGGAAAAAAAGAGTACGTCAAGGCTATATATTGTCACCATGCTTATCTAACTTATATGCAGAGTACATCATGAGAAATGCTGGGCTGGAAGAAGCACAAGCTGGAATCAAGACTGCCGGGAGAAATGTCAATAACCTCAGATATGCAGATGACACCACCCTTATGGCAGAAAGTGAAGAACTAAAAAGCCTCTTGATGAAAGTGAAAGAGGAGAGTGAAAAAGTTGGCTTAAAGCTCAACATTCAGAAAACTAAGATCATAGCATCTGGTCCTATCACTTCATGGGAAATAGACGGGGAAACAGTGGAAACAGTGTCAGACTTTATTTTTGGGGGGCTCCAGAATCACTGCAGATGGTGATTGCAGCCATGAAATTAAAAGATGCTTACTCCTTGGAAGGAAAGTTATGACCAACCTAGATAGCATATTCAAAAGCAGGGACATTACTTTGCCGACTAAGGTCCGTCTAGTCAAGGCTATGGTTTTTCCAGTGGTCATGTATGGATGTGAGAGTTGGACTGTGAAGAAAGCTGAGCACCAAAGAATTGATGCTTCTGAACTGTGGTGCTGGAGAAGACTCTTGAGAGTCCCTTGGACTGCAAGGAGATCCAACCAGTTCATTCTAAAGGAGATCAGTCCTAGGTGTTCTTTGGAAGGAATGATGCTAAAGCTGAAACTGCAATTCTTTGAAGAGTTGACTCAATGGAAAAGACTCTGATGCTGGGAGGGAATGGTGGCAGATGGAGAAGGGGACAACAGAGGATGAGATGGCTGGATGGCATCACTGACTCAATGGGCATGAGTTTGGGTGAACTCCAGGAGTTAGTGATGGACAGGGAGGCCTGGCGTGCTGCAGTTCATGGGGTTGCAAAGAGTCGGACACGACTGAGCAACTGAACTGAGTGATAGCAAGTGTTAACCCTGGCAGCTAGAGAAGCTCTTACATTGCTGGTGTAAACTGGTAAAACAACTTCAGGAAAACGTTTAGCATTACCTATGAAAGCTAAATCTGTGACAGCTATTCTCCTGTGTATATCCCTGAATATGTTCCAAAAGTAGTGAATATAAAGAACCACCACAGGACTTCATTCATAATAAATCAAAAAGAGTAACAACATCATTTCTAACACCTCTTATTTTCATACAATAGAACATAACACTATAATGAAAAAAATAAACCACTGATAACTGTAACAACATACATCAACATACTGGCATAAATAACACTGGATGAAGGAAGTCAGACACAGAAGAGTATGTAGCATGATTCCTTTTATATCAAGTTTAAAACATGCAAAATGACCTAGGTGTTAGAAGTTAGAAGGTGTTAGAAGTGAGAGTAGTGACTACTCTTAGAAAGGAATTCTGACTAGGAAGATGCATGGAGGAACCCTCTGGAGTGCTGCTTCTGTACTATAAAATGGGGTCAATATCTAGCAAATTTTTACTTAAGATTTGTGTTCCTTCCTATAAGTCATACATGATTTAAAGTGTTATTTTTTTTTAAATGCAAGTTTAGTTTTCATATCTATTCCTCTATCATTTTTCTTGTTTAGACCCTCATTATCTCTTGCCTGAATTATTACAATAGGATCCCAACTATTTCCTCAGCCTCGGACTTATACTATACAATTCACTTTATGCAGTGCTGTCCAGAAATCTTGTTCAAGAACATACTTTCCATATTACCAGAAAACTAAAAAACATTTCAGGAGACCCAACTGCCTAGAAAATAAAGTCTAAATTCCTGAGCATTTTATTCATTGAAATTCCCCTTGGATGAAATCTCAACATTTCTGTGTATAATTTTTCTATGAAGGCAATACAAAAATCTATATTTATTTAAAATGTTTATACTCTTTGATTTAGTATTTCTACTTCTAAGAATTTTCCCTAAGGAAATAAACATGGATGTACATAAAAATTTACCTACAAAAATGCTCCTGCTATGAAAAGAAGAGAAAAAACATAACTACCTCCCCAAACATTGTAAGAGTTCAATAAATCTTAATATAAACATTTAGAAAAATATACGAATATCTCACAAAATATAAAATCAAAGTGAAAAGTCAGGTTATCAAGTAGTATATATGATGTGCATTGAAAAAAAGGCAAAGGATCTGTGTATGACTGTTTCCGTTCTTGCTTCTCTGTACTTGTCCAACGTTATCTATAGTTTCAAAAAGTTGTAAAAATGTTGTAATAAGAAGAAAGAAAGTTATTAGACTAGATCAAATATCAACAATACATTTCAGCAAGATGGACTGGAAAAAATGCACAGGCAAATAACTGCATGACAGACAGGGAAGCAAATTAACAACCTGACGGGAGAAAAAATTAATAAAAATTTTTAGTCACAATAATAATGTTAAACATGTCTCCTACTTTCCTTGAAAAAATCAAACTCTAAACATTATGATTTATTTCCAAGTATGAGTTTTTTGTCAAACTTCTAATAATTTAACAGATTATTATTTTGCATTTATTAGGAGCTAGTTATTACGTGAATTACAAGGGCTACAGAGTGAAAGCAACACTTAACAGTGGAGAGATCTGGAAACTTGGTTATGCTTTCCTCTGCTAACGTGGAACATTACCACTGATGGTTACATCACTGGCCAGGAATCTGGGTTTGCTCTTCAAGGAGATTTGTTAAAGTTTATTTACACACAAACTGGGACAACTCCAGTCATCCTGAGGGTATTTACGGGGGACTGGTTCCAGGAGTTCCTGCATATATATCAAGACCCACTGAAGCTCAAGGCCCTTATATAAAGTGCTGTAGTACAATAAATACCGTTGACCCTTGAAAAACACCAGTATGAACTACACAGGCCTATGTGGATTTTTTTCAATAAATATACAGTTGGCCCTCCTTATTCAGGGTTTCCACATCCGTGGATTCAACAAACCACAGATAGAAATTTCCATCAGTGGTTGGTTGAATCCACTATATCTGCCAAACCTATAGACAGAGAAGGCTGACTGTATTCAAAATTATCACCTCTTTATAAATCTCCACCACCATCCACTGACCTATAACACTGAGAAACTCAAAAAACCTAACATTTTCAAAAAGAAAAGGATGGTCACCTAATCTCCTAAATTCATCAACTTGCCAGCTCATGTATCTATCCAAGTTCTTGACAGTCATCTGCTACGATGAAAGTAGTTTTACTGTTCCTATCAAAAGACAACTCTTCTACTTAAGTTCTAGATCTGCTCTCAATCTACTTATCTACTTCAAGACTTTGCTAAAGTAATACTCTAGTCTCTCCCTTAAATTCACCTTTCCTTCTTTTCTGGTTCATTTCCATCAACAGACCAACAACATGCCTTAGAATCTCCCATTAAAAAAGAAAGAAAAGCCCACCAACCATTCACCCTTACCCTAAACATAAGCCCATTCTCCATCTATTGGCAATTTCTCTATTGCCATTATAGGGAGGTAAAAAAAAGTCGTATACATTCACTCTGTTTAGTTCCTCACCTTTCATTCTCCCTCAAACCACTTCAATGTGGCCTCTGTCCTGGACAAAACTCTTGTCAAGGCTCTTAACACCTCCCATCTGCTCAAATTTAAAAGTAATAATCCCACCTTCAACATGCATGACCCCTTAACACCATTCAAGGGAACTGATCATTCAAATCTTTTGCAAACACTTCTTCAGTTTCCTTCTTCATTTTCCATCATTTCTAGTCTCTTCATGGGCCCCTTCCGCTTTGGCCAACTGCTAAATTGTTGATAGACCACAGGGTTTGATCCTAGGCCCACTCTTTCGCAATTATCTTTCTCTGGTTTCATCTAGAGTCACATCTTTAATTATCTGTACGCTGATGACTGCAATAGCTAAGTGAATACTCAATACTTACATCTGGATTTCTAAGAATCATCTCAAATATACCATATCCATCAAAAATATAAATTCCCTCTGGAAATACACTGATCACCTCCCCCCACCCACCACCTGAACTTGCTCATCACAAGAATGAAAGCAAATAATCTACACAGCATTCAAGTCCAAAACAGACTTAGCCTAATTCTTCCAGCTCCCTTATGCCCCAAACCGATCTGTCTTAAAGATCTACTCGCTATACTCTTGAAATATTTTTCAAATGTATCTACTTCTCCAAATCTACACTTGCCCCTATGAACTAGCTCAGTTTCATCTCTGGCTTGGACAATTGCAACAGCCTTCTCCTTCAATATAAGACACAAATTTTAGTGCTTACCATGCCACATAAAACCTTACAAATTTGTCTGCTGCCTATCTCTTCTACCTCATCAGTTGCTGTGATCTTCCTTGCTCAGTGCTCTTCAACCGTATTTAAGCTTGGAACATTTACATCAATACCTTAAACACACAAAGCTTGCTCACTTACACAGCACATTATTGATGTATTCTTTCCTGATGGAATGTTCTCTTTATAGATTAGCATGGCTGGACTCTTCTTTCAAGTCTCAATTCAACTATTCACCAGACTTCAATAATTCAACAAAAGGACTGCCTTGATCACCCAATTTAAAGTGACAATCCTATGACCAATTGTGGTCACTCTCCATTACCTTTTTATTTTAATAATATCACTAACTGAAAATACTTCATTCGTTTGTTCACGATCTTTATTACCATAATAAAACATAGGTTCCATAAGAGTAAGAACCTTCTATCCCTGGATTGGGACGATCCTCTGGAGGAGGGAAAGGCTACCCACTCCAGTATTCTGGCCTGGAGAATTCCATGGACTATATAGTCCATGGGGACACAAAGAGTTGGACATGACTGAGTGACTCTCACTTTCACTGAGTCCCCCAACACAAAGATATAACAGGTCCTCAGTAAAATGTGGATGCATAAATATTTCAATAACTCCTTTTAGTTCAGTTTATCTTGAAATACATGAGGAAACAGTGGAGACAGTGTCAGACTTTATTTTTGGGGGCTCCAAAATCACTGCAGATGGTGACTGCAGCCATGAAATTAACAGACGCTCACTCCTTGTAAGGAAAATTATGATCAACCTAGACAGCATGTTAAAACGCAGAGACATTACTTTGCCAACAAAGGTCCATCTAGTCAAGGCTATGATTTTTCCAGTAGTCATGTATGGATGTGAGAGTTGGACTATAAAGAAAGCTAAGCGCAGAAGAATTGATGCTTTTAAACTGTGGTGTTGGAGAGAAGACTCTTGAGAGTCCCTTGGACTGCAAGGAGATCCAACCAGACCATCCTAAAGAAAATCAATCCTGAATATTCATTGGAAGGACTAATGCTGAAGCTGAAACTCCAATATTTTGGCCACCTCATGCGAAGAGTTGACTCACTGGAAAAGGCTCTGATGCTGGGAAAGAACGAAGGCAGGAGGAGAAGGGGACGACAAAGGATGAGATGGTTGGATGGCATCACCGACTCAATGAACATGAGTTTGAGTAAACTCCGAGAGTTGGTGATGAACAGGGAAGCCTGGCATGCTGCAGTCCATGGGGTCACAAAGAGTCAGACATGACTAAGCAACTGAACTGAACTGAACATGTAATAAAATGAAATTGGATCCCTATCTTACACCATTCACAAAAATTAACTTGAGACAAATTAAACACTTAGTTGTAAGACCTGAAGCCATAACTCCTTTAAGAACTGAACCGATCTTGAAATAGATCTAAAATATAAAATAGCTAAGCTCATTCAATTCATTAATTCATCTGTTTTGTGCCTACACTGTCCTAAAGACTAATAGACACAGATAAAGGACAGTTCCTACCTTCAAGTTAGGTGGGAAGATAGGCATAAAGTCAATTAACTGTACTGCAGTGTGACAAGTAGTATAATAGGATATAAAGTAAAATGTGGGCACAAAGCAGATATTTATCAATACTGTGCCATTAAAGAGACCTTTATGGGAGAGAGAATATTTAAGTTGGCTATAAAGCAGTAGGAGATGAGACAGTAGCAAGTGAATAGAAGCATGTGTCAGTGAGAAGGGGAAATACACTTAAAGGTACAAAGAGTTACAAAGCAAGAGATCACCTGTACTTGTGGTAAACTGTTCAGCAGCCTTCTTAGAATTTATTCATTGTAATCCTGTACTGGATTCACATCTTCCACTTAACTAGTTTATTTTTCATTTTGCTAGAGCTTAGTGCATGGTATATCAACAGCTTGCAAGCTATAGAGAAGGAGGAACCTGAAATGTTTAGCTGAATTTCTTTAATTACCCTGATACTTACTCCATGGTCCTCCCTGCTTTTTACATTTGTCAACTGTGGACCTAAAAGATCTCAGGATCTATAGTTTTCATTATAGCATTTGACAGAAGTAAGTAACTATCAAAAAAATGTGTTAAATTATATTTTGGTTAAAAAGAGGCACATAAATGTTTTAAAAATATTTTCAACAACAAACACAATAAAGGAAAGTACACAGATGAAAAAGAGTTACTACTGAATTTAGGGATTTGGAATGACTCTTTTCCAGAAAATAGTGATGAGTTAAGATCCTCTGCATGGTGTTCAGGTAATAGAAATTTATGATCACTCATTTAGCCTTGATAGGCCAAGATGGAAAATTAACAAGTGGAAGACAACAAAGGAAAAGGAAACTCAGGGAAAGGACACTGAGACACTTGACCTGGGGAAAGGGAAAATAGTGCTAATTAAGATGATATTTCTGTGGTATTCTTTCCAAAGACTCAAAGTCTCATTCTAACCATAAGAAAAAGGTATAGTTTTCAGCTTTAGTCCGAAGGCATTAAAACCAGGAAAGTCAATGATGTAAGATTCAGATGTTAATGTCATCCAGAAACACCCTCACAGACACGATCAGAAATAACGTCTAACCAAAAAGCTGGACACCCCATGGTCCAGTCAAGTTTTCACATAATTAGCATACTATTCCTGGAGTTCTGGCTAAATTAGACTGGTTCTAGGCTAGTCTTGATTTCCCAGGATATGCATAGATGGTTAGAGCCTGGCAGGAGAAGGCTTCAGGCCTCACTGATAGTTGTAGTCCATAGAATAATATTATATTTTCATTGACTGGAACTCAGCTGGTACCCAGTGTAGTAGGTGAACGGCCTAGCTTCTGAGCACTAAATAAGTAAGGCACAGGAATGAAGGTTGGGGTATGGACTTTTGCCAAAAGGGTTAGGGGGTTGGTATATAAAATATATCCAAAACACAAAAGCAAAAACTTTGTAATAAAGATTTGGAATATAGCAGGAATAAAGGAAGAAAGCGGTCAGTTCTCTACGTACATGGATGTTTTAGTTAACAAAATAAATGATTTCTAAAACATCCTAAGCTGGAGTTTATACCTATAATTGTTGTAAGCTCAAAAAAAATAGTTTTGACTCTCTCTTTTACAATATACGGCTTCCCTGGTGGTTCAGACAGTAAAGAATCTGCCTGCAACGAAGAAGACCTGAGTTTGATCCCTGCACTAGGAAGATCCCCTGGAGAAGGGAATGGCTACCCAGTATTCTTGCCTGCAGAATTCCAGGGACAGAGGAGCCTGGCAGGCTACAATCCATGGGGTCACAAAGAGTCAGACACAACTGAGCAACTAACACTTCACTTTTTTTTTCAAACAATATACTGAATGATCCAAGATTGAATACACTTGGTAGGGTACAAAATGCTAAAAAAAAAAAAAAAAAAAAGTTGCTCATTTAAAAAGTTTAAATTGAAATTTTCCCAATTTTAATCTGAAGATAAATGATAAATGTCAGATTTCCACATTGAGATAGAATTATTTGTGGCAGAACAGTGCTCCAGCCAAGAAAAAAGAAAGCTAGATTAAAATTTTAAAATCATGTTTAAGACAGCAGAAGACTGCTGCTGCAACAATGACTTGAGCAGCTAGAATTCTGAAGAGGGTTTAGCTGGAGACAGGTGATTGGAAGATCGGAAGTTGTTTTTTCCGTCCTAAGTTTTAAAGGCTCAAGGAATGGGCAAGAGGCTGAGAAATCAGGCTGTGACTACATAGAGGACTCTGGTTGGAGAACAGAGAAATCATCTAAGCCTCTGGCATTTATGCAGGGCTGAAGTGACAAAATTAGAGATTTGAGACTTGTTTCCATCTCAGATCATTTGCTAAATCCCAAACTTGTACAGGGCTCGAAGTTAAAGAGCTAAGCCCTAAGCCCTATGAAAAGAATATTGGCATTTCCAGCAGTCTTATAATGCTGAGGAGACAAACAACAGACTAGAGGATTCTCCAGGAGTAGGTCCCTAGTGAATACTCAGCTCTCAGTTTAGGAAGCCTCACCAAAAGCACAGGGGTAAACCACAGGTAGACCAAGATGTGCCAAAACTCACCCAGCCTTCAAGGATATACTAAAGAATGTCAGATACTGATAGAAATGAGCTAATAGGAAACATTTCATGAAGTATAAAAGGGACAGCTGGTTATGTGATAACCTTAAACAAGCAAGAAAAGAAGTGTGTGAAATAGAGAAGCTGTCCGCTAACAGAAATATTAAGAAAGATATAAAGTAGAAAAGGCGGAGTATATGGGTGCCACATGCAGGTAGGCCAGTCAATGATATGATGGAGACAAGCAGAAATTTCTCTTTCTATTGGCGAGAAGAGGTTGGATAGTTGAGGAGAAAGGAAGAAGATAAAGAAGTCCTCCAGAGGGGGAGAGTGAGTGGACTAGCAAAAGGCAAGAAGGTTATCAGGCAACACCAGGGGTCTACTTGAAGACAACTGTCATGAACAGTTGAGTCATTAAATGTGTGTGATAGACTCTTGCCATATAAAGCTTTGAAGGTATAGAACAGGCAGAAAGTTAAATTTATAAAACTTAGGTTTTGTTAGGTGAGCAGAACAAAGGAGGAGGGTCAGGACAACTGAGGTTATCTTACATGCAAGTAGGAGATAATTATGGTGATCCAAGGAATCTAAGCTAGATAAAGAGAGAAGAGAGGACATGAAGGGGTTAAAGGAAAGGAAAAGAGGTGATAAGATCAATATCATCAGGCACCAGTAGAGTTGGAAATTTGTTAGTTTTAGAGTAGGCCGGAAAGATAGTAAGTGGATGCTTGAAACTGAGACTGATAGTGACCAAGAATAAGGTATGATCATAGGGTCAACAGCAGAACGGGTAAAAAGCATCTGGAAGACTGGAGGAGAGCAATTCAGAGAGATGAGATGGCTACTGAAAGAATCATCCACAGAGAGATTTAAATCACCAAGAATTGTGACAAGAGTAAGCTAAAGAAAGAGACAGTAAAATAGATCCTAAAATCTTAAAGAGATGAAGGAAGCTATATGGGAGTGTATACATGACTGCAACAGGGGTGTGTAATGGGTGGTACAATCTGATGCATGGGTCTCAAAGCTGGAGGTGTTTAGACAGAAAAAAGGAACAATGATCTAAAAGCACTAATCAAACAAGCCTCCAAGGCCAGTGGCCCAACTGCTGGGGGAGGGAATATATTCACACTTGAGAGGACTGCAGGGGAAGCTGCATCCTCAGGGTGGTGATCAGGTTTTAGCTGGAGCAGGAAGGTGCAAGTAATGTTCAGAAAAGAATACCCTAATAATTTGATTCATTTATCCATGTTTACTAAAAGGCACTGAATTAGGCACTGGGAATAAAACAGTAATAAAGACATAATCTCAGCCCTCCCAAAACTGTGACTCAAGTAAGAAGTCTCATATAAAAGCGATTACTTTAAAGAATTGAACTAAATTTTTATAAAAAGCTAGCAGTTTTATTAAGAAATGAGGATACATATATTTGAAGAATGGTATAACAAAATATGTGATTATCTTAATATAGCTAATCATTGTGGTATTAATTATAAGCTAAAAACTAATTTGAATTAAGAGTAAGCGGGGGGAAGTCATTTTTTAATGTAAAGAAAGAGGGAAAAATGGTAGACAGCTTTTTACAGATACATGCAGGTACCTGAGACAAAGCAGCATCTCGTTCTTCAATCACTGCGTTCATTTCTTCTGCAGTTATTCTCTTTTTACACTCCTTGGTCTTGTAGATTCTATCCACAATTATAGCTCCATTCTTCTGAATAGCTACCCCTGTGTCTGCATTGTTTATTCTGTTCAGTAATTCCTGTAATGTCTACCAACACCATTATACGTTAGTCAGACATGAAGTTTTAATATATTTTATTTAATATAGGGTTTTAATTAATAGGCACATGTGAATTGTAAATTGACTGAGTGAAGTTATTGAATTTTCATATTGCAGCAAAGATGTACATTATTAGTGTGTCAATTCTTCTTTTTCCCACATCTTAGTTCTTGAAACCCACTCAATTGAACTTAAGCCTCTAAGATATAAGACTGACATCAAGAAATCTCCTCGGAGAATGGCTTACCATGTCATTTTCTTCAGGGTTAATATTTTCTAGCCTAGAAAAAAGGGACACAGAAAGCCTGATCAGTAGCATTTCCTTAGTGCAGCAAAATGAGTTCGCTTTTTAAATCTTTAGAACCTCAAGTAATTTCATTCGACTAGTCTTTAGAGTCAACCATGACACTGAACATATTAAAGTGCCACCTGCTCGACTCCATCTTTCAATAATGCTCCATCTCTTCTGCACTGACTTCAGACTGTTAAGTTATTAATGTTTACTGCTATATATGACTACAAGGATCAATTGTTCATATGTGCTTAGATGAAGAAAGTTCCCCAGTGATAGAAGCACTCATTCTCATCATTATATTTATTTCTGGACTTTCAATTCTTACCAGAAACTGTATTTCCTCTCTTTTTTGGACATCACCACAAATAAAACAAGGCAAGTATTTTTACTACAAGTTTAACAATGTTCCCTCAAAAAGCAACAACAAATAATTACCACTAAATTTGACCTGACAATCTCCGGCTGCTATCTATTTGGTAAAACAAATACACTGTATAGAAATGCTGACCAAAACTGCGCCACATTTTTAGATATCTAATATTATTTTCTGCATAACATAGATAGAATTATTCAAATTAAGGGCAAAAAAGGTAAACTGGTTCCCGTCATAAATGCATTTTTGTCTTACAAGAGTCATAGTGCTAGGGGAGGATGGGATGGGAGGTAGGAGGGAAGCTCAAGAGGGAGGGGACATATGTACACCTATATATACTATGTTGATGTGTGGCAGAAAGTAACACAGTATTGTAAAAGCAATTATCCTCCAATTAAAAATAAATTTTAAAAAATGAAAAAAGAAAACAGTCTTAGTGCTCACTGAGAAGTTTGCTGATGTTGGTAAACTGAAGAAATGCAGTAAAAGTAAAGAAAGAAGTCCTAAATCACATATTTAGAAAATTATCAGTAATATAACTTAGGCAATATTAAATTTGGTAGATTAAATGAAACTTTATCATGGATACCAGCGAGATTACCTAGATTTTAGAAACGATTTCAATTATTTAAAAACTGTACTAGGGAATTCCCTGGTGGTCTAGTGGTTAGGCCTTGTGCTTCCACTGAAGGGGGCGTGGGTTCAATCCTTGGTTGGGGAACTAAGATCAGACATGATGTGCAATGCAACCAAAAACAAAAGGGTAAAATAAAAATTGGACTAAAAATTTTAGATATCCAAATTTCTGTTTTGATTTTTCCCCCTCTATTTCTTTGCTACTATGATTTAACATTTACTGCAAAAAAAAAAGATACTATGAAAAAATAAAAAATACTTAATAAATTTATTACAAAATTGTTTCAAACTCCACAGCTGAAACTACTACATTCATTGAGAGGAAGTAAAGATGAACATATATAAAAAAACCTATCTCTACCCATATTTAAATAGTATTTAACAAGCAGGTGAAGCAATTTTGAATTATATATATTTAATGTATTATATCTCAAACTGCTAATGTCCCCTTGGATTCACATTCCAAAAAGGGTAAATATATACTCTTTTATCTTTTTCTCCCAAAATCAATCCAAAGTTTTCAAATATTCTGCTTCATAGAAGCTTAGTTTATAAGAACTATGAAGATAATCATTTCTTTTACTCAATTAAAAAATACAGTGGAAAAGTATAAGATAAACTTCTTACACTTGTTTAAGATCATGTAAAAACATTTGAAAAACATGAGCAGCTTTAACCATCAGTTACTGGTTGGCTAAATATGATTTTTAGAAAGCCATAGGTGGTGAGAAATACTTACCTAAATGTTGTTCTTTATAGATGAAATCAAACTAAAAGAGCTGATTAACGACAGTTTCCGAAGAAGCTTAAATTTTTATAAATTTAACAATTTTTAAACTTGATCATTTAAAATGAGAAAAGACATGTGGAAATTAAGCGTTTAGATTTACAGATTACTGGAAACAAAAAGTTTTATTTCTCAGTATTACGCATCTCCCTTTTTTTTTGTTTCAAAGAATTACATATGGACGAAAAGAAAATGGCAGTAGAGACAGGTTAATGAATTCCTATGTTCCAAATAATCAACACAATAAAAAGTGCATGGAATTCCTGCATAATATCTGTACATTTTTTTCAAGCACTGCAAAGTGAACAATTATTACTTTAAGGAAAGTCAAATTAAGACTTTAAATGATTTAAATTAACAGTCTTCAACAGGAAAAGATTAAGATAACTGTATTCAATCTAATATTAAATTCCCTGCTAACAACTAAAATTTAAGAAAAAATATTAAAATCAAATTTTCTTAGCAGACGTTATATACTACTAGATCCTCAGTATATGAATTCAGCATTCTGTTTATAAATAAATTGTGTGGTTGTCTTTAAAAGAACATGATATACAATGATTTATCACTTTCTGATAAATGAATCTGAATCATGTTTTAGTGAGTGAGTATGTCAGGTCTGAAATGCAGGGCATAAGTGAGTGAGCCAAGTCAGCCACTTAGCATGTGAACCTCAATTTTGCTTTATTATAACCCTTTAAAATTGATATAAGTATAAAGATAAATGGTCACTAAGAGAAAAATAAAACGTGAGAAGAAAAACTTAAAAACTCTCGTACAAAACAACAATGAGGTATAACCTAATACCTGTCAGAATGGCTGTTATCAAAAGGACAAAACAGTATATTTGACACATTTTTCTGAGGTGGATCATTCAATATCTACTTAAAGATTAAAAATCAACAAAAGTGGCTTCCAGAAGATTAAATATAGTTCTATGGTAAGTACATAATATACTGTATCAAAAATTAAAACAAAAATTAGACAAACAACTTACCTTTAAAAATTGAACCAATTTGAAATAGTTACATAAGACATTCAACTTTCTATGTAAAATGACTTTTTAGGCTTAAGGTTTACTAGCAGCGTGTACAACATAAAAGTTTTATTTGCTTAATAAAGACAAAATAATAGTTGTCATATGAATTATAGCTGACAAATTATACACTATATTTTAATAGGAAGTTTACAATTAAACAAAAGAACCTTAACCTTTCATAAACTCTAAATTATTCCTATAACAATCTAATTAGACAGTCATGATAATCAGTAAGAATATTGCTGAAGTAAATGTCCATGGGCTCAAGTTTCAATTGATTTCCTATACCATGCAAATTCTGACTGACAACCTTGCACTCTAAGTGAAAAGACTCATGCACGAAATGTCACATTTCTTGATTTATTCCTAAATCAGTCAATATAACATCTTTTCCTTCTGAACCTAGAGTCATTTACCTTGTTCAATGGGAAGAAGCAAAACTTTGACCCCAAATGATAAAACTAATTAATGATCAGCTTATCAGAAAATCCTAAAGTATTTGCTTTTTTCTCTAAGTCTCATTTTTTACACAGTGCCACCTTTAATATGGTATAAAAAAAATACACCAATAATAAAAGATTGAAAAAAGATATCATGATCTCAAAAGCTGGAATGTTCATATGTATGGATGTCTATACTGGCATGCTACAAAAGTCATTTTACCTTGAAGCTTTTTTATTTTTTCCTAGTTTTGAACAGAAGCAAAAGAGACAAAAAAGCATTAAAAATTCAGGGAGTAAGGGAAAGCAGAGAAGTGACAGAATAAGACGACAAGACAAACATTATACAGAAAGATGCAAAGTAGATCAGAAGTGAAAAAATGATAAGAGAAAAGAGAAGGAAGGAATTTCCAGATTACAGGAAGCAAGAAATGAGGAATTTAAAAAAAATGTTGGAGAAGGAAATGGCAACCCACTCCAGTATTCTTGCCTAGGAAATTCCATGGACAGAGGAGCCTGCCATGCTACAGTTTATGGGGTCACAAAGAGTCAGACACAACTGAGCAATCGAGCACATATGCTATTATGAGACAAAGGAAAGAGAAAGTTCAATTTGAGAATAACTATCATATCCCATTGATATGGGATAAATGATATGGGATACTTTGCTACACAAAGTAGGGCACTCTCTCTCAAACCAAGGAAAAAGGTCGTTGTTTAGAGAAATAAAAGATGCAAAACCCTTTTTAAAAAAGAGATGTAAAATAATTCATATATTTTCTTCTTATACACAATGCTTCTAAATATGCCTTTCAGTCAAGCAAAGCTCAGTTACAAATTGGTTCTATCTTAACAAAGATTTAGTCTAAAATGCACTATTGATGTTCAGAGTTCACAGACCTCAGCTAACTAGAAAGGAACCTCCACAGCACCATATAAAACTGTACTGACATGCTATTTGTTGCTGCTGTTGTTCTTGCTTCTTATGTGTTTGTCCTGATCCCCTTACCTGAAACCCTTGACTGTAATAAAGTAGGAGCTGTCTATAAACTTTTCCTAGGAACTAAAAATTCTTCATTATCACTTGAAATTATTTTAAATATTTATGTAATTATTTACTTGATGCTGATCTTAACTGAGGCCATAATGCTGTGTTCCCAGCAACTAGCAATGTACCTGACACTTAGCACATATTCAGTAAGTATTTATTGAATGGACTAAGTAACTAAAAGAGAAGGCTTAGGATAGGACTGTTTTTCTTAACTCCCTTCCCCATTCTTCCCTCAATATGAACTCTACCTAGAACAAAATGAAAACCTCAAAGAAGCCTAATTTTCATGTACTGTAATAAAAACTATAACAAAACATATATACCAATGAAAGTAGACAATGGAGGCTAAAAAATTTAAAGAAGGTTCAACTTAGATCCATCTTTTAAAGAGACAGAATGAACTGACCATCTCCTAGTCCACAAAGCAAGTCATATTTCCAAGGGGAAAAAAGAGATAGAATGAACAAAACTAAGAGACCAATCTAAGAGGAATTCTGAGGAAGAAGTTTTGGTTTGGATATGTGAGAGAGTGGTTATGCCACTGATTGGTACAGGGAATTAAGGAGAATCAGGCTTTAAAAATAAACTAATAATTCATTTTTGGATATGATAAGTTTGAGCTGCCTGAATAGATCTGAGGTAGCTATAGCGTGTGACTTACTATGACTCCTTAGGCAGGTAGTCGATCACTCTTAAGTCTGCTCACCTATAAAGCTTGATTATCACCTAACTCAAGGAGTTGTGACACTACATAAAAAATTGATTTGCAATCTTTTTCAAGCAAATTTCATTTCAAAAACCACTCAAATCTATTTATAAGCAAAATTCATGATTAAAATTGGTGATCTCCTGGAGGAGGAAATGGCAACCCACTCCAGTATTCTTGCCTGGAAAATTCCATGAACAAAGGAGTCTGGTGAGCTACAGTCTCTGGGGTCGCACAGCTGGACACGATCAAGCACACACAGCAGAACACATATGTGTATGCATAACATTCATTCTGCTGTACACCTGAAACTAACACAACATTGTAAATCAACAAGGCACAAATAAAAATGATACATAAAAACTGATGATCAAGCTACATAGAAGATTTATGGTCATAAATTATATGTGAAGTGTAGTACAGTGAATGGTTGATAAGTTGAAGCTACTAATACTTACAAATCCCTAAAGAAGAGTTCTAAAGGTATTAATAGCTGCATTATTGAAATAAGAAAAAAGGTATCTATTTGAAGAGTATGTTTAAACACATTCGGCCCCAACAACTGTTTTTGTAGATAAAATCAAACTGATTCTGCAAGGTATATGGAAAGGCAAATGTACCAGAATAGTCAAAATAATTCTATAATAAAAGAGCAACATTTAGAAGGATGACATCTGATTTCAAGATTTAGCAATCAAGAGTGTGTGGTACTGGCAATGCCAGTGACAGACTCAATGATCAATGGAACAGAAAAGAAAGTCCTGAAATTAACCCACATGAATACAGTCAATTGATTTTTGGCAAAGGTGCAAAGGAAATTAGTGGAGAAATGATACCCTTTTCACAAATGGTGCTGGAATAAATAAATGTCCAGATGTAAAAGTAAAACTATATGTATCATGTACTATACCACCTTACACAAAAATCAATTAAAACTGAATTATAGACCTACATGTAAAACATGAAATTTATAAATTCTAGAAGAAAACACAGGAGAAAATTTGGTGTGACCTAACATGTGGCACTGAGTTTTAGATTCAATACCAAAAGTACAAAACATACAAGAAAAACCAGTAAGCTGGATTTTATCAAAATTTAAACTTATATTCTGCTAAACACATTGTTGAGAGACCAAAAATATGGACTGCAAGAAAATATTTGAAAACCACCTATCTGAAAAAGGACTCACATACGGAACGCATAAAGAACACTTAAAATTAACAGAAGAAAACAATACAACTTCAAAAACAGGTCAAATATCTAAACAGACACTTTACCAAAGAAGATACACAGCTGGAGAATGGCTGTTACTGGAGAATGGCTAAATGTCCAATGGAAACCTAACCAAACAAAAAGGATAATTACAAATGCTGGCAAGGATGGTAAGCAATGAGAATTCTGATTCATTGCTGGGTGGGCACATCCCTTTCATAGAACATTTTATATGTTTCATAGTGCCAGAAAGAAAGAAAATGTTCAAAAACCAAAAGGATGAGAACAAGCCAAAGGCATACAGGAATCACCTGAAAGAGTTTCCAATGGTCAAAACTGGAACACCCCAAGAAACAAATTAACACAGAATTTAATTATAACTCAAAGTACTAAATGAATATCAATGAGTCCATACTGACCTAACTAAACACATAAATTAGGGATAAAATCTCCTATATTGAAGAATCACAAATAATTTATATAGATATTGTCCACTAAGAAAGGTAGAGCTCAATTAACCAGGACTTCCCTGGTGGTTCAGCGGTTAAGAATCTGCCTTCCAATGCAGGACTGGATCCCTGGTCAAGGAACTAAGACCCCACATACTGCAGGGCAACTCAGCCCATGCACCACAACCAGAGACGCCTGCATGCCACAACGAAGACCCAGCACAACCAAAAAAATACAACCTCCTAGCCCACACTCTCCAGCCCCACCATTGAGTATAGGCTGCACTTTTGTGATCTGCTTCAAAGAGTAGAGTATAAAAGAGGAATGTGGGTAACTTTACAGTGAAGAAACACGGCAAGCACTACCTTGACTGGGAGACCAAAATTAACATCCCCAGCTGAAAGTCACGTTGACAGAATATAATCTTGAAATGATGTGATAAAAACGGCTTTTCACTTCTGTACTATTTGTCCCATAAAACCAATACGTCAGTCTAATCAGGAGAAAAACTTCAGAGAAACTGAAATTGAGGAACATTCTATAAAATACCTGACCAGTACTCCAAAGAACTGTCACATCATCAAAAACAAGGAAAGTCTGAGAAAATGTCACAGACCAGAGTGGGCAATGGAGACACAGTAACTACATGCCTATGGAATCCTGGCAAGGATCATGGAAAATAAAAAGGACATTAGAGAAAAGTAGCAAAATCTGAATAAAGTATGAAGTGGAGTGAAGTCGCTCAGTCGTGTCCGACTCTTTGTGACCCCATGGACTGTAGCCTACCAAGCTTCTCCGTCTATGGGATTTTCCAGGCAAGGGTACTGGAGAGGGTTGCCATTTCCTTCTCCAGGGGCTCTTCCTGACCCAGGAATTGAACCTGCATTGCAGGCAAACGCTTTACCCTCTGAGCCACCAGAGAAGCCCGTACGGCCTAGAGTAAATAGTTGTATAACAATGTTGATTTCTCTCCTGTGACATATATATCATAGTAATACAAAATGGTAGCAATAAAAGAAACTGGGTGAGCGTTATATAAACTTTGTATTATCCTCACAACTTTTCTGTAAATCTGAAAGTATTCTAAAATGTAAAGTTTATCTAAAAAAAGTCCAAGTAAAGACAGTGGAGTGAAATCTGAACACAAATCCATCTAGTCCATCACATACCACTTGAACAGAAGATAAAAATTAATCAAACTGTAGAGGAAGCAGGACATCATGCAGTAAGTTTTTAAAGTAAGGACAAGGTGGAGGGTGGAAAAACGATTTTGAACTAGTTCAACTAACTTATCTTTTTACACATGAAAATAGGTATTGAGAAAAGACAGTGACCTCACCAAATCTTAGGAATTTTTCACTAATACCACACAGCTTATAAATAACCTTAAGAGACCAATGAGTTGAGTAGACAGCCTAAAGAAAAGTTAAGGAAATCTTTCTGTATTACTAAGAATCTTTACAGATGGAGCAAAAATCATCAGGGCTGGCCATTGTGTTTGCCTGTTTCTTTTTACTACACTGGTGTAACGAATAAAAGCCCCAAAGTACTACTCCATGGAATCAGGATATTCACAAGAAGGGACAGAGTGGCCCCTCAGTGCAGTGCAAGACACCAAACAAAACTCCACAAGCAGAGGACAGGATCTCAAGCAAAATGGGCACCCAACCCCAAAGAGGTCTTCCCAACCTCTGCTCCTACACTACTGCCCTAGGGCAATGTAGAAAGGTGGCCCAGAAGCAATACCTAGCCAAGAGTCAGAGGAGAAGGCAAACAGGTGTCAAATAATGTGAAATATTTATCAAGGAAAATTCATTTGCACCATATCAGAACAGATAAAATTTCTTGACGATTCTAAGTATGAGCAAGATAAAAGAGAAATGACAAGTCAACTATGAATTCACCACAAACACATGACAAAGTATCATGCAGATGGAATAAAGATCACAATATAAAAGATAACACCGACCAAGAGAAAGAAGAAGTTGACCTATTAATGGCTGGCATTCTAGAAAAGCATAAGAACATGAAGTCAATAAAACAAATTTCAAAGAGAAGATGCCAAAACAAAAGAGCAGATGAAGAGGAAAACTGAAAACTAAAGGACAGACCTGAAACTGACATAATTTTAAAAAGAAAGAAAAGAAAGCCTGAGGAAACATTGAGAATAAATAAACAGACATATATTTAATAAATGAAGTAGAAAGAACAGGAGATGGGATTGTAAAACTGGAAGTATTAACGTACAGGAAAGGCTTGAGACTGTCACAATGAATGCACAGAAAAAAAACAGGAATTAAAATAATTATTGAATTGATAACAGATGAGGACCAAAGTGCCTATAATAATAACCAAAGTCTCTAAAATAGAAAACCACAAAACCAATACAATATTGTAAAGTAATTAGCCTCCAATTAAAATAAATAAATTTAAATTAAAAAAATTTTTAAAATAAAATAGAAAACCAAAAATAAAATTTAAAAATCTAAAATTTCCCTGAAATAAAGGAAGAATCAAATAGTCTTTAGAAAGACATGCTGTGATTCTAAAAATATTATTACATAATAATCAACACAAGCATCCTGATTAAGCTGTTCTACTTCAAGAATAAAGGAAAATCCTTCTGGTATCCAGGCAGGAAAAAATAAACTACCTTTAAGTGAGGGAAAAAGGAATCTGATGGACGCTAGACTTTTCAGACAAACTTGATGTCAGAAAAGTCAGTAACATTTTTTACAATGTTTAGAATGAAAAATACGTGAGCCAAGAATTTTATTCATAACCACTTTGAATATAAGGATAATAAACAGCCAGTCTGGAGCATATTGAAGTTTAGAATAAAGTATTTATAAACCTTTCCTTAAAAGACTATTTGAAGATGAAATCTGGTCACCCAGGAATTTCCCACAATAAAGAACTCAGGTGTAAAAATGCCATGTATGATAAAAGTTTCAGCAATGATTCTTAATTCTTTAAACTATAAATTTAAGGTTAAACCCAGAGAAGTACTTTGGCTATTGTATCCAACGTAACTTTATAAAATTTTGGAAAGTAGAATTCATAAAGAAAAAGAAAAGAAGGAGTTCAAAATTATTATTTCATAGCTGAGTCAAATAATATTGTTTAACTAAAAAACTAAAACTGTGTGGCTCACAATAAACTGTGGAAATCCTGAAAGAGATGGGAATACAGACCACCTGACCTGCCTCTTGAGAAACCTATATGCAGGTCAGGAAGCAACAGTTAGAACTGGACATGGAACAGACTGGTTCCAAATAGGAAAAGGAGTACGTCAAGGCTGTATATTGTCACCCTGCTTATTTAACTTCTATGCAGAGAAACGCTGGGCTGGAAGAAGCACTTGGAATCAAAATTGCCGGGAGAAATATCAATAACCTCAGATATGCAGATGACACCACCTATAGAGCAGAAAGTGAAGAGGAACTAAAAAGCCTCTTGATGAAAGTGAAAGTGGAGAGCAAAAAAGTTGGCTTAAAGCTCAACATTCAGAAAACGAAGATCATGGCATCTGGTCCCATCACTTCATGGCAAATAGATGGGGAAACAGTGGAAACAGTGTCAGATTTTGGTGTTTTTTTGGCTCCAAAATCACTGCAGATGGTGACTGCAGCCATGAAATTAAAAGACGCTTACTCCTTGGAAGAAAAGTTATGACCAACCTAGACAGCATATTCAAAAGCAGAGACGTTACTTTGCCGAATAAGGTCCATCTAGTCAAGGCTGTGGTTTTTCCAGTGGTCATGTACGGATGTGAGAGTTGGACTGTGAAGAAGGCTGAGCGCTGAAGAATTGATGCTTTTGAACTGTGGTGTTGGAGAAGACTCTTGAGAGTCCCTTGGACTGCAAGGAGATCCAACCAGTCCATTCTAAAGGAGATCAGCCCTGGGATTTCTTTGGAGGGAATGATGCTAAAGCTGAAACTCCAGTACTTTGGCCACCTCATGCGAAGAGGTGACTCATTGGAAAAGACTCTGATGCTGGGAGGGATTGGGGGCAGGAAGAGAAGGGGATGACAGAGGATGAGATGGCTGGATGGCATCACTGACTCGATGGACATGAGTCTTAGTGAACTCCGGGAGTTGGTGATGGACAGGGAGGCCTGGCGTGCTGCGATTCATGGGGTCATAAAGAGTTGGACATACTGAGCGACTGAACTGAACTGAACTGAACAACACTACATAAAAAATATTGATGAGATTCTAACACCTTAATGTTTTTCAGTCTCTTTTCTTAAATTTAAAAGGATCCTTAGGGAATTAATGTATCTTACTGAGAGAAAATGGGGCTTCCGTGGTGTCTCAGATGGTTAAGAATCTGCCTGCAATGCAGGAGACTTGGGTTCAATCTCTGGGAGAAAATAGTGCCTTATGTTCAAAATTTTCTTCAGTTTCACAACTGATTATTACTCTTAAATTCAAGTAATATTTATACAGAACTGCTACAAGTACTTTCAATACTTATTAAATCCTTTAGTCCTCATAACAACCAATATAAAATAGCCACTACTTCCACCTTTTGTAGTTTCAGAAACTGAATAGTTTGTCCATGGTTGTACAGCTAGGAAGCAAAGAGTCAACATTCAAAGACAGGTCACTGGGTGTGGAATCTATGCTCTTCACCTCGATAATATAATGCCTCTCATATAAAACAGAATGTAGAAAATGAACTAATTTTTATCAAATCAATTCTATTGGGCTTCCCTGGTGGCTCAGTGGTAAAGAATCTGCCTGTGATGCAGGAGACACAGGAGACTCAGGTTCAATCCCTGGGTCAGGAAGATCCTCTGAAGAAGGAAATGGTAATCTACTCACAGTATTCTTGCCTGGAGAATTACACGGACAGCAAGCCAGATGGGCTAAAGTCCATAGGGCTGCAACGAGTTGGATACAACTCTAGCAACTTAGCATGTTGCAAGCATCTATTCAATCATCAACCATCTATCCTTCCAGACAGTAGTTTATATATGCAAAGAAAAATGTTTGGAATAATGTTTCCCTATTGATAAAATGATAGTTTTTTGGGAGTAGGCAGTGTAGAATTTAGCTGATAGTTTTTCCTTTATTTTTATTTGTCAATGAATTTAATGTTTATAATGAGTCTATCTACTTGAATAAGCCTTCAAAAAAAGCCTTTAATATAAACAAAAAGCAAATCATGCTATCTAGCCACAACCTGAGCACTGCAATATTAACTATTTAATGCTTGCTGTCAAATAAACCACCACTTTTTTTGTACCTTTTTGGCTTTTTTGTTCACACAATGTGGCTTGTGGGATCTCAGATCCCCAACCAGGGATCAAACATGTGCCTCCTGCAGTGGAAGCATACAGTTCTAACCACCGGACTGCTAGGGAACTTCCCACCATGTTTTAATTAGTATTTGACTGTGATCCCTCAGAGAGTCTAGAACAACGCTGGGCAAAAGAAACATTCAATAAATACACAGAGGGATCAACATAAAATACTAGATTATTATAGTCTATAGATGCTCTAGGGCCTTTCTACCCAAAGTGGACTTCTTAGATTCGCATCATTTGCATGATCTGGGAGCTTGGCAAAAGGCAGAATCTCTGGCCCTGCTCCAGACCTACCTATCAAGAATCTGCATTTTAACAATATTCCCCCATGATTGGAGTGCACATTAACATTGAAGTACTTCTTTCCAGTGCATTGTTTCTTTAAAAAAGTGAAAGTTTAGTTGCTAGGTTGTGTCTGACTCTTTGTGACCCTATGGACTATGGCCTGATAGGCTCCTCTGTCCATGGGATTCTCCAGGCAAGGATACTGGAGTGGGTAGCCATTCCCTTCTCCAGGGGATCTTCCTGACCCAAGTTTCTCTAAGTGTGGTCCAGTATTTATCTATATCAGAATCACCTGGATTGCCTGCTAAAAATGTAGATTCTCAGGCTCTACCCTATTTCAGGTGT
This sequence comes from Ovis aries, assembly GCF_016772045.2. NCBI lineage: Eukaryota > Metazoa > Chordata > Mammalia > Artiodactyla > Bovidae > Ovis > Ovis aries. Next base: position 45,256,028 of record NC_056071.1, on the reverse strand, counting down.
CGTTAAGTTTTAAGTCTCACAACTAAAAGAAGTAAAAAGTACTGGAGACGATAAATGAGCACAGCAAGCAGAAAGCAGTAAAAGAAGCCAGAGAGCTGAAATAAATCAAGAAGGAGAGGAAGAAAAGAGGAGTCACGAAAGAAAGCAGAGTAAGGACATCAACAACAGCACTGTGAAGAAAGAAAGTCACTTTCCTGAATGTTTCCCTTCCTTCCTCCCTCTCTGCCTCTCTTCCTCCCTCTCTGCCTCTCTGTTTAGTGACTGAAAACTACTAGCATGACAAAAGTTCTAGAGAAAGACTGGGGATACGGAATTTACCACTGAAATTATAACATTTTTGAACATGTAACCATCACATAATTCATGCACTTTATAAATGCTCCTGATGTCATATGTGGTTTTACAAGCATACGTACAATTTTAGAGACATTTCCACATGCTTGGCTCGTGCAATTGCTTCATCTCTCTCCTCATTGGCTAACTGCAGTCGAGACAGAATAGCTTCATCACGTTCTTTCTGTGCAAGATACACCTCTTCAACCAGAGCTACCAAAATACATAATTCAAAATTAATTAGAGAATACAGAAGAAAATGCATACTTTTAGCAAAAATAAAAGAATTCTTTTATTCAACTGAATTAGGATCAATTAACCACTTGAGAAGGCAATGGCAACCCACTCCAGTATTCTTGCCTGGAAAATCCCATGGACAGAGGAGCCTGGTAGGCTGCAGTCCATGGGGTCGCTAAGAGTCGACACGATTGAGCGACTTCACTTTCACTTTTCACTTTCATCCATTGGAGAAGGAAATGGCAACCCACTCCAGTGTTCTTGCCTGGAGAATCCCAGGGACGGGGGAGCCTGGTGGGCTGCCATCTATGGTGTCACACAGAGTCGGACACGACTGAAGTGACTTAGCAGCAGCAGCAGCAACCACTTGAGAAAACATTCTTTTAAAGCTACTGCAAAAGTGAGATACCACTTCATACCCATAAAATAAAAAATTAAAACATTAAGTAATAAAATATATTGAGCTTGTGAATAACAGAAACACTCAAATACATTGCAGATAGGCATATATATTTCTACAACCATCTGAAGAGCAATTTGGCAATGCTTAAGCTGTGCCTCATTTATAACCTGGCTAATCTCCTCATGGGGTCGCAAAGAGTCAGACATGACTGAGCGACTGAACTGAACTGAACTGAACTGAACTGAACTGAATCTCCTCTTTGGTATGAAGCACATGAGAAATTCTTGCACATGAGCACAAGGAAAGAAGTATAAAAATGTTTAGGAAGCATGTATAAAAATGTTTATCTCAACATTATATAATAACAAAAACTCACAAATAACCTAATGTAGAATAACTGGAGCAGCAATAAATTTCTATACATTAAAAGTGGAATACAAGGCAGCATTTAAAATGAATTATCTATAGACAAATGGACAAATCTCAAAAATGAAACTCTGAAAAATACAGAAATTGCAAAATAAAGCAAATCTATCTATTGTGGATAGACAGAATTAGTAAAAATATTAAAATGAACATGAAAATGGTAAACACCAACTTCAGGACAGTAGTTAACTCAGTAAGATGATGAAAGAAGAGGAAAGAGGCGAGGACATGGGTGCACACTAGTTTAGCATGGCACATCTCCAGAGGCACCATTTATATTGATTACAATGCAAATGACTTCATTTAAATTTCTGCAGCACTATCGAAGGAGCTTATACGTTATCTGAAATTGTCATTTCTCAAACTGAATTTCTACTTGAAATCTTACATAACTTAAAATATCACTGAAATTTTAGAAAGGGGCTCAAATACTTACATCACTGAAGCACATTTATTTTTACTGTCAAACCACAAAATAAACTTAGGAAAGACATTTGAAACATTCCTTTAGGTCACAGAATACTGAGTTTTGTACCAAGATTCGTCATAGATTAATATACTTTTAATCAAGATAGTTACTTTTATATTACTTAAAATACAAGCAGTAAAAAAGAAACCCTGAGAAAAAAATCAACTATATCTTTTCCATAATAGAGTGTAAAATGGAACATGCAATGGTAAAACAAAAGGCACAATCATTTCTAAGAAGCTGAGCCTGAGGCAAGATAAATATTCAATAAATTAATTAATTCATCAAATATTTATATAGTTCCTGTGGCAGTCATCAATCCAGTTTTAAGGAATATGAATATAGTGGTCCTAGAAGTCCGTATCACCCGGCAGTATACATTCCATTACAGGAAAATAGATAATCGTGAGAAAAACAGACCAAAAATTAGATAGGGAGGTATGGAGACATATTGCTTTAAATAGAAATACATAGAAAATAGAGTGATTTGGTACATGTGGATTAGAGCAGACTATTTTATAAAGAGTGGTCAGAAAAGATCTTTTTAAGTAAGTGACATTTCAGTACATCCAAATAAAGGAAGAAAACCATATTTATATTTGAAAGTAGATGAAGTTGAAGAAAAACTGCGACTAAGGCCCTAGAATATTGCTAAAACAACATTAACATGACTGGAGCACAGCGAGAGAGGGTGAGAGTTCTTGGGGATCACACTATAAGTCATAGCAGGGAATTCAGATCTGTTACAAAGCATCGGACATGACTTAGAGACTAAACAACAAAATATGACGGTAGCAATGGAGCTTTATGAGCAAGCAAATGACAGACTCACATATATGTTTAAAAAGGAATTCTGGCTTCTGCATGAGAAATTGTTCATAGGTGGGGCAAACATGGAAGCAGATTCCAGTAGAGAGACATAGGAGTGATCTATGCAAGAATTCACATCAATAACCCACAAGAATAACCCTTTCCCTGAAACTTAAAGCTACCCAGAAATAAATATGCCACCCTAGATAAATGACTTCTAGAAAAATAGGCACAAATTGATCAGATCTGTGTTTTAGAGGAAACACCCAGAGATTAGCATTCAGAGTGTCTGAAACAGCGATCAGAGAAAAGCTGTTAGATTGTACATGCCCCTTAATCCAACACTAGATTTTATAAGTCCAGGTGAGAAATAATGAAATCCTGAATTAAGGCAAGGGCAACATTAAAGAGAAAGAAAACTGATTCAATTAATAACAAAAAGTTAAGCACATATCAAATTTTCAAGGAGAGAAAAATAGGACAGGTGACTTCACTAAGGTACCACCCCATCTATCAAAAGATAATCTTCATAAAACTCTGAGGAAAACAAGTTACTCTTCTCTTTCCTGCTGCCACATCGATTCCAAGGGGGAAGGGGAGTCTTAGTCCAACATTTAAGGAAAACTGGAGTCTAGTTCTAGCCTACCTTCCTGCATCCTCTACCATTATATTCCTTCTACGTCAGTAGTTCACAAAATATAGTTATGTGTCATTTTAATGTATAAAAATATAACTAGCACATTAAACCTATACCTTATCCTTTATATGTAAAATCTAAAAAGAAATGATGCAATTTAATTCAATTAAGAATTTCTAATCTTCAAAGATGCTGATAAGGGGGAAAAAAGAGAAGCCACCGACTGGAAGAAAATAACTGCAAAGTATGTATCTGATAAAAGACTTGCATCTAGAATGTAATTTTAAAAACTGTCAAAGTTCAATAACAAGGAAAAGAAACAATTAAAATTGGGACAAAAAAAACTCGAAGACTTTTTATCAGATATACTGATGGTAATAGGCACAAGAAAAGGTGTTCAACATGTTCAGTCATTAGAGAAATGTAAATTAAAACTATGAGATAGCCATCATAGACAGTTGACCCTTGAACAACATGGAAGTTAGAGGTACCCTCCCCCTAACTACTTTAGACAAAAATCTGTGTGTAACTTTACAGCTGGTCCTCTGTATCCATGCAGAACCACAGATCACGCAGTACTGCAGTGTGCATTTATTGGAAAAAAATTACACGTATAGGTGGCCTGTGGAGTTTAAATCGGTTTTGTTCAAGGGTCAACTTACAAACTTATTACGATGACTTATAGGAAAGACTGATAAAAGATGTTGGCAAGTGGCAAGGATGTAAAAAACAAAAAAGCACCTGGACCACTTAAACACTTCTGGTAGAATGTAAGATAGTATAACCACATTTTGTAGTTTCTTAAAAAAGTAAACATATACCCACCATAAGATTCAGCTACTCCATTCAAAAGTATTTATCCAAAAAAAATTAAAGATTATGTGCATGTGAAGACTTAAACACAAATATTCACAGCATTTTTATTTATAATAGTAAAAACTCAGAAACACCCCAGACTTCTAGTAACAGATGGATAAGCAAACTACATAACAAATTGTGCTAGAACAATTGGATATCCACATGCATAAAATCAAATGCTTTTAAACAACAGTTTAGATAAAGTTAAGAAATTCTTGCTATAAACATAGCTTTTCGAAGATCTACTACTTCCGAGTACAATCTTCATATATTTTTTGTCAATATCATTACTGTTAAGTGCTTGCTTGTGGCCATACTATTCTGTGTGTATGCATCAATTCATCACGCTATTTTGAAAGAAACTTTTGCCTATAATGTAGTATACAATAGTGAGTTTTATTTTCCCCTGTTAATTGTATACAATCTCCGGTTAGTTGTATACAACCCTAGAAAAGGATTAGAGAAAACTATGAGATATTATGAAGAATATGGGCTTTGATTCAGATCCAAGGTGTTATCACCATAAAGTTGGGCAATTTGGTTTTTTTTATATTTCTTAAATTATTTTAGTCACAGTTCAGGTGTATAAAACGAATACCATCATTTATGGTTATAAGGGAAAATTAAATGAGGTGACATATAAAAGCTCTTGGTCATATAAAGTGGATTCTCAACAAACATTATTTCCATGCCACCATTACCATCATCACCTTCAACCCACAGTCTCACAATTTAGCTTCATTTCTAGACACATTAAAAATGTGATTTTGATTAACTTGGATCATTGCTATCTATAATCATTTCAAAATTTATTACTTTTCAGGCTTTTTCACTAATATGGAAAAAGTACAAATGGGAATTGAGTAAGATTTTACTCAGAACACATTCTATATTATACAGTATACTATAAAGACACATTTGTACAAAATACGGTACTCTTAAGATATTTTTAAATTTTTACATTATAAAATACTTCTAATTTGTGGGTCAGATAAGATGAATAAAATGATGCTAAACAGTGACCTAGGTACCAATTAACATGTATGTTTTATTGCCCTGTAATATTCTGGCATATCAAAAGGTCAAAACAATTTATGTGTGTGTGAAGTCACTTCAGTTGTGTCCAACTCTTTGCCACGCTATGGACTGTAGCCCTCCAGGCTCCTCAGTCCATGGGATTCTCCAGCAAGAATATTGGAGCAGGCTGCCATGCCCTCCTCCAGGGATCTTCCTGATGCAAGGATTGAACCTCTTATGTCTCCTGCAGTGGCAAGTGGGTTCTTTACTACTTAGCTCCACCTGGAAAGTCCCAAAGCACTATTTACTAAATTTTTAATGCCACAGGCTTCTATCATTTCTGTATAGTGTGATGAGATCTTTATAAAGTGACATTTAGTGCAAGCTGTGTTCTACTTTATATACAATAACACTTGATTGAAAAGGTAAGGTTGTGACTGTTAAGGGCTTTTAATGTCTAGTTTGGAGAACGAAATGGCAACCTACTCCAGTAGGTTTGCTTGGGAAATCCCATGGACAGAGGAGAATTCTTTCATGCCCACCTGTCTTTAGTTTACTTCCTGATGTTTATGGCTTGCCTCAGCAATTGCCAACTTACTGTGACATTAGAACATTATTTCAGTGGCTTAATTCTACTTTATGTAAATAGCACACTTACTTAATATATTATTGGGCTTCCCTTGTGGCTCAGCTGGCAGAGAATCTGCCTGCAATGCAGGAGACCTGGGTTCGATCCCTGGGTTGGGAAGATCCCCTAGAGAAGGGAAAGGCTACCCACTCCAGTATTCTGGCCTGGAGAATTCCATGGACTGTATAGTCCATGAGGTTGCAAAGAGTTGGACATGACTGAGTGACTTTCACTATCTCTATGCTTAAGGATAAATGCTTTACATCAAGAGTTTATTTGGTCCTATATGATAAAGAGAAAATGTTTTTTTTCCTCTATAATGCTGTATCAATTCTAAATATATGAATAATGTGTGCATTTAAAGGAATATTCTAAGGTTAAAATTTAAAATACCATAAAACACACACACACAATCTGATTATGCATTTTATAAATGTTATGAAAAGTTTTCCAAAAGTAAAGTATTACAAAATAATAATTTCAACAACTATACTAGATTATATGTGAAATTTGTTGATTATGAAAAACCTGATTCTTTTTCTAGAATTCATACTTTTAAAGAATCAATATGCAACTCTCAAACATTTTTAGTAAAGAAAACTTAATTGTAAACACAGAGCTTTTCCAAGGTAGATGACTATTACAAAGTTCACTAGAAAATCAATATAGCATTTTAGTTGGAATTTGCTCATTAAACACCCACAGCTCTAATGCAAATTATGATGGAATGAATAAAGCAAATACGTATGCTTCTTTCTTTTTATTAAATGTAAAATCTACTGTTAATTGCATCTCGTATGTCATACAAACTTTTCTCCTTAACTATTAAATAGAAGCTTTAACAAAAGTCATTAGAGATTCTCTTTCTTTGACTTGAATAAATTTCAATATTTGTTCAGTAAAGGTTCACAGCAGTTAAATTACATTAACAAATATTATTAGCTACTATGTAAGCCAACCAAGTAAAATACTTGTATTGTAGGTAAAACAAATCATTGGGTGTTTACAATAATATTTGGATATCTCCATTTTTAAACATGGTTATCAAATATCCTATAATTCTTAGTCAAATGAGAAAGATTCAGAGAGGATCACCCCACTCCCCACCCCCAAATACTCAAATTTGTTTAGTAAGCTAATTGTTTTCTAATATGAGCAAAAGTAAATATGAAGAAGCTGAACCATACTAAGTATGAGTTTATTGAGTCAAGACAGAGTACATATTTTCTTAGTAGAACCCAAGTCTATTGACAAACCCATATTCTACACTTCCCAAACTACTTTTAAAATACAGTAGAAGTAAGACGGTTTATTGGAAAACATTCTAGTTTAAACATGAAATCATAATTCTCTAAATAACATAATTTGGAAGACAGACATTTCCCAAGAAAAAGAATCCATTTAACATCCTCAAGGTAGTTATTTAAATAGAAAAGGCTGAACTGCCAAGAGGGAAGAAGAAATCATTAGGATTTGAATCTGAAACATATAAAATAATCACTGATTATAATTCAAATTCCAAAATTCTAAGCAATAAATACAGGTAATAGTTTGGTTAAAGATTACCAAATTTCATATTATATGAATATTTTTTATTATTGCTTTACATGTGGTTAAATGAATTCCTCACAAATAATATTTAATGTTTTTATGAAATCACAATATGTATACATTCCAGAACCACAAATAATACACTATGTCTTAATTTCCTTAAAATCTATAATTTCTCTTTCTTGGCATAAGTTGTTTATTGTAAATTAAACACAGGTGGTAAATATCACACACCAGCAGGGAACTAACCAACATACTTTAAGTAGTTTGGTGGTTTTGTTCTTGGCATTACATTGCTGAATTCAGCTTATTTCTTCAGAACTTCTTTAGTAAACCAGAATATTATTTTTCTAAAACTGAAATAAATGTTCAACATTTTACATGATTATTCTGTAAATAACTTTTTTTGATTGAAAAATAATACACACTCACTGTAAAAATGTGGAGACAGAAATATTTTGCATAGTTTTGTAACTTTCTGTGTATATTTAAGATAAATAGAACATGTTTTCAAATTATTTAGTATTCATCAAAGGTATAAAATAGAATAGAATAGACTTTTATCATAGGGACATGACATATTTGACTGAACCAGGATGCTCCTAAAATAAGATTTTACACCATTTCCAATTATTCACTATATGAACAACACTGTAATGAACATCTTTCTACACAAATCTTTATGTATGTACATAGACAATGAGTTAGGAAAATTCCTAGAAGTATGATTACTACATTAAAAATCAGCTTTTTAAGCTTTTTACTATGTTTTAAAATTTTCCTCTGTAAACTTGCTATAAATTTATACTTTCCAAGAGTATAGAAACTGCCAAAGATTAATCAGAAAATTATACAAAATACTAAGGAGCAAAACTATAAAACAGCAACTTTCTGGCAAAACCTGCCATCACTTCATACATGTATTTAGTAAAAATAATGCAAAGACTATATAAAACACTTTCTAAAAATGTGATCTTTACATTCAAACCTTCAATATATCTTGATATTAGCTACAATTTTTACTGTGAAAGAGATAAGCTTATCTCTGAAGTATTAAAATCAATTATTTTATGCACTTTTGAAATATAATTTTAAGGGGTATTTAACCTATTTTCTGCACAGAATATACACTTTAAATTTTAATAGACATCAATGGGAAAATTCTGTGAAATATAATTATTACCTAAACATTTTCCTCTTTAGAATTAATTAAACATATGGAAAAAGTCAGGAATCATTTTTTGAGAAGTCTTTTGTTATTTTTATTTTAAATACCCAAACTGCATGATAAGTTCTCAAATGCTTGATATCATGCTAAAGTCCATAGCATGCCACACCTAGTAAAATATTCCCAATTGTTGGTTATTGTTATGTATAACGGTTTTTGTTTTCTCATGTTCATTTTGTTGTTTCCAGAAAAATACAAACTTTTCTAGGGAGGGAGGTTATAAAATTGGCCATAGTCTACCTGTAAGCATTATTTGACCTAGCACTCATTACAATTTTAATACTCAAAGGATTCTACAGCCAAAGATAGTAATATAATTTGCATTCTATCAATATTTCTACTTGCTGCATTTCACAGATATGGACCTTTTTGTTTTAATCTGAAATAACTAGCCATATTCTTGAAATCCTTTTTTCTTCCAAATTAATAAATATGCAACAGAGATATATGTGGTGTATCATTATATTAATACTGTTACAGCATTTAGGTTTTAAATTGAAGGCTAGCATATTTTATTAATGCCCATTATGCACACGTGCATGCTAAGTCACTTTAGTCGTATCCAACTCTTTGTGAACCTATGGCGTGGAGACTGCCAGGCTCCTCTGTTCATGAGAGTCTCCAGGCAAAAATACTGGAGTGGGTTGTCATGCCTTCCTCCAGGGATCTTCCTGACCCAGGGATTGAACCTGCACCTCTTTCGTCTCCTGCATTGGCAAGCAGGTTCTATACCGCTAGTGCCACCTGGGAAGTCCAACGCCCATTATATATAGAGAGAGAAATGGAATTCCAATGTGTATTATTTCTTAAAATGAATAGTTTGCTATTTTCTGTTCTTCTGATATACCAAACTAAATGACTCTTGTTCTTCTTAATCATTATATGAATCAGCATCATCAGAGATACAGTATATAGTAACAAATAATTTTTTTACAAGAGAACAATATACATATTTTCTTACAACAACTTTTACTTTTATGTGTTAATTAGTTGGGTATCTTAATATATTTGCTACAACAGTAGATGATATTCTATACTTTTAACATTTACCTATTAATCTGACTAGAAAAACATAAGTTACATATTTTAGGGATTCAATGTTCTGATGCTTTGGACAATAAGCTTATTTTGTCTCTACCAAAAATAATTGAAAATTCTCTGTAATAAGAAAGACTTAATTGTTTTTACTAGCAGTGTAAATTTGGATGCACAGAGAAGAACTTGTTTACCGAGAAAAGGTGGATTAAATGCTTGCAGAATCAGTATGGTATGCTAACTAAGCAAACTTCGTAACCACCGAATTATATATAAAATGTAACTAAAAAATAGATAGATTTATGTAAGGAACTAAGGAGTTCTTTTGGCTAAAACCCAATATTGGCCTTATTTCAGTTTAATTGGGAGAGGATCTCAAATTCATCTTCTCCATGAGATATCAGGAACCTGGATTTCTCTTTGTACCAAAGGTTAATAAGAAATGTGTCTGCAAAAGTCAAACAGCATTAAATACCAAAAACTGATTATTATTCTACAGCAGTTGTTCTGTCATTCATAATCTCTCCATGCTCCAACCTTCCACAGCTAATCTTTAATGGATGACATGCAAGAAAGAAAAATAACATATAGAGGAGAGACTCTAATGACAGGGTTTAAGAAATAGAAAAATAAGGCTTTTAAAGAAATATAAATGTTCTAAATATCACAAAAAGAACTTAAAAAAACTAAATCAATATTCTTTGTGCAAAAATTCACACATCATTGTATACTATAAATACAATAGATTAGTAAAAATTAAGACATTAAACACTAAAAAACGTCCACTGAGATTGTTTCAGAAAAATGAAAGGTTTATTAACAAATTTTTTTTTAAAGTTATAACATCACTCACCTAAGAGAAATTAAATTAAGTGGATGCAAATAAGGTAATACAGTACTCTCTGTCAAACTCAATTTAAGTAAATGAAATTTTGAAGTGTTTGTGATTTAATCACTTTTATTTAGATAAGAAAAGATACTTACTTAAAGGACAATGTTTCAGTTGTGCTTCTCTGAAATATCTCCTAGTATCTGAAGGTCATACATGCCAATAATTTACATCATATTATTCACATGTATAATTTAATGAATTAAAACACAGTAAGACCTACGTAGCATATATTTTCCTTTATTTTCTTTTTGGTAGAGATTTTTAAAATTTTCATATTTTCAAACTTTCCAGACAAAGTTAATTCTGAAAAGTCAGGGCAAACAAAAATCTATGTGGATAAGATGAAGTAAATAAAATATATATTTTAAACAAGGAATATAAAAAACAAAACTATATATAAGTAACTATGAAATACTTATATTAGCTACACTTGATATGCCCCCTATTAGATCAAGAAGTCTTAAGGAAACAAGATGCTAATATCATCTCCTTATCATCATAATTACCACTTATTGAGTGCTTTCTAATGGGTTAACTACTTCATAAACATTATTTCACTTAAATGTCACAGCAACCTATTAAGTAGGTTTTAACCAAATCTTAGTGAGGCTGTCACTTACACATGATAAGTAGTAAAAAGATTAGAACAAAGGTCTGAATCCAAAGTCTAAGTAAGCATTTACCACCATCGACTACAATGACGTATTATGAATAAGAAGTGACTGCAAACAAAAAGACATGTCTGAAATACCAAACCTGTCTTATTTGCTGATGCATATTTAGTGCCTAGCACAGTGTCTAGTATATACAAACCCTTCAATAAATATTTCTTGTTTAACTTTTAAAGAAGTCAGCATAGTTCCAATTAAATGCCTACGAAAAGTTTCAATGGTGGTGATGCTCTGCTGCCGATGTCAAAAAAGAAGGGGAAGGTAAAAAGTCAACCATTTGAGATTTTATCAAGATACAGGATACAACTGCATTTCAAACTCATGAAATCACTTTACAATGATAATACATTATTCACATTAAAAACTAACAGAGAAGCAAAGGAAACAGTAACAGTCTACATGAAGGTTTACTATAAGTATATATCAGATTAAAACCCAAACCTTGTGCATCCTATTTCATCAGATCCATATTTAAGTAAAATGTATTAGTGATAATATATTTTTCGGGAATTTTTCTCATCATCCAATCCTGGTTTCCAAACCTTCTTCTTTCACTTTTCTCTTTATTTACCTCTTAAAATCTATTAACAGTAAACTATAAATTCTAACTGAAAGCTAAACAGAATAAAAATATTATCATGACTTGACATTATCAAAGGTTTAAGAATTTCATAAAGATAATAGTAACCAAATATTAATATTAGCTACAATTTACTGAGTACCAGTTATACCCTAGGTGCTTCTATACATTATCTCTAATCCTTAAAATAATCTGGTAAATTAGTTAATATTTACATCTGACATGGGAGAAAGTAAACCGGGAGAGGCTAATAAGTAACTTGCCCAAAGGCACATGGTTGGTATTAAGGGTCAAAGCTGTGATTTGAACCTTAGTCCATCTGATTTCAAAGCTTATAGTCTTCCCATTGCTTCAATCTGTCTCACAGAGTACTGGGAACGTTTGTTTTTATATGGTTTTGATTATACATGATTCTTATTCTTATGAATCATACAATCAACTGGGGGGAGATAAGATGAACTAATACATATAAGTTACATAATAGAAACAAAAAAATAAATAAGGGGAAATTCAGAAAGACAAGAAAAACAACATAGGTAAAATGGCAAGATTTGATCAAAGCCATTACATGGACTTCACAGAATTTTGGTTTATATAATCTTTATGTGTCAAACCTATCGCAGGAATGATTTTAAGATTAGAGAGCAAGTAACAACAAAAAAATCACATCTTTTAAAAGTAACATTTACTATTTCTAATACTACACACTCACTGCAAAAAACCCAAAAAGGCAGAAAACTGGTAACTGAAGCACTTACACATCCATTCACCAAACCAAAATTTGACTCTAATGTTATATTACATATATGTACATACAGTTTTTTAACAAAAATTATATCAAGAATACAGCTTCCCCCTAATTTTCATTTAACTTTGAGTCACAAAGTTTTTCTCATATCATTAAATATTCTTCATAAATGGTTTTAAATTATTGCATGATGTCTCATACCATAAATGTACCTGAATTTATTGCTATCATAACTAATACTGATACAAATATTCTTATTTATACAAATATTTACAAATCATATACTTAAAGAAAATGGCTATTTCCTGAGAATATCACATATTTTAATTATAATTTTATTTGAAAAAAACTATAGATGTACATTTTTGTATCCTATTTTCAATTTTCAATGTCCAGATGTTTTAGCATTCTTTTAATATAGAATATTTTGATTTAAAACAGTATTAGTTAGCTCCAGAGAAACTATATAGCACTTTCATTTTCATCAACTTAGGATGTTATAGAAATATACTAAACATCTTTCAAACATTCAACATTAAAGTATTTTGTCATTAATGAGAAAATTTGATTAACAAGAATGATAAAGCAATCAAATTCTTTCCATCTTATGCAGGCATGATTCATACTGTTTAGTCATAGGGAACCCTTAAATATATACCAATAAATAAATATTTAAAGTATACGATTAGCTATACTATACAAAAGTTTAAAGAGTGAATATTAATGCTTAATCAGTTTTCCCCTCCAAGAGATAAATGAGCTATGTAGACATATTAATTCATGATTTTCAATAAATCACAATGGCCTAAACCTTAATAAATTATATCTGAAAGACATATACAAACTTAAATTATAATGCAAACACTAAAAACAGATGTACTTCTTATAATACCATTCCAGCAATTAGTACACATATTTGATTATAAAAAGCCAAAAACTTAAGTGTTCTAAATTTATATTTGAACTACCCATTTTAACATACTGTTAATTTTCCTTAAAATACATTACTTTCATATTTTCCCACTAAAAAAGAAACAGAAAATTCATAGTAGTTTAACATTAATCGAAAAACAAATATCTGGTATTTGGCTGGAATACTTATTTCTCAACATCTTTGTTATATTTTCTTAGTGATGTTCTACTTTGCACAGTAATGTTTTAAAGACATATTATACCTATTAATTTGTATCTGACCTAAAACACCAGAATTCTTTCATATAAGGCAACCAGGTTAAGTGATTTATACAGTGATTTAGGGAAGGAGAGAAAGCAAGAGAAAGAATCCATCAGAGATACTTGACCATATCTGTAACACATCACAGATACATTTTTAAAATTTTCTCCTTACAAAGGCTTGTGAATGAACATAGACTCCAAAACATATTTTAGGCAGTCATTTATAATTTTAAACTCAGGCAATCCTTTACTTTAATCTTTTCAGGGAAGACATTATCTTCATCATCATCCATGTCATCAGATGAAAATTAACTTCACAAAACAGATTTTTGAATCAAATGTAGGTTTCCACTGGCAATGAATATATGACTATCTTCATACAAAGAAGTATTTCCTCTCAACAAGCTAAAACAATAAGTGGTATCTGAACTGCTGGGATGAAAGGTAGAGGCACTGGTAATCATTATTTCCCCTTGTTTGTTCAGGCCCTTCCAACAAAACAAACAACCTTTTTGTGATTGGATTGACATGGTGTTAACAATGCATTTAATGCCCAAATCAGTATGAATACAGGTAAAGCTCTCACTAATACCAGTACCAGGATGTTAAAGCCACCTATTTTCTAAGCAGCCAAAAAAAAAAAAAAAAAGAGCCAGAGCTTTCCCTCCTTTGGCAAATAAGTTAGCATGCTAGTATTCACCAAGCCACATCAGATAACAGCTTTGCATATGATTTTTAATGCCATATGTTAATACTCATATGCGATACCTGCTGTCTTTTCAGCAATTTGAGCTTCTGTTGCTTTTTCTTGGAGTTCCAGTTTAAGCTTCAATTTTCTGTGTTCTTTATCCTCTTTACTCAGTTTCTCTTGAAGCTAAAAAACATTGAATAAAACATGGATTCTTACGAATATATCTCTTGCATAAATATAATTAATCCCAGTGTTAATTTTTACTTTCTCTAAACCCTTATGGAATAACATATTAACTTGATGAATGTGTAACTCTTGGGAAAAAACAATCTTTATTGTTTTAAGATAATTTACAAAATAATAATTACCTGAAATGACATAAAATTATAAAAACATTTTAATATATATACTTAATAGGCAAATGAAATTAAAGAAGGAATATTATTATTATTAAATATACTGCAACAAAAAGCAATCTGATAAATTCTTTGTCTTAAAGCAAAAAGCTTGGAAGGGACCATTGTAATAAAATAAAGGATGGCACAAATTACAGCTTCTCTTAGTAAGGCTAAGATTTTGAAACAAAATTAATTAAGATAATAATCTTAATATTTGATACAAGTCTCCCTTTGAGAATGCTATGCCATCAACTTCCATTTAAATTGGCACTGGCACCTGATTCATAATCGGTATGTAATAAATAACTGCTAGATGAAAGTACAGAAAATAGCTCATGCTTTCGTATGGAGTCCTTCCAAATGTTTTATTTTTAATTTCTCCCTCAGCTTTTGTCGTTTGTGTTGTTTTCCATCAGACATGATCGACACTCCTAACATCATGTTTCAGTTTGATTAGGTCAAACAAATAGAATATTATAATCAGAAGAGTATATAGAAGTTAAAAAAAAACAGCAAGCAGAGAAAATGAACATTATTTAATAACATTACTTAAAGCTCAAAGGAATGTAACTAGAAAAAGAGTCAGAAGTGACATGACAAATTAGATTGGACAAAATACAGCAATATAAGATAACACAAGGTACATGACAATATTTCCAAGCCTTGCTACTTTAAAGTTTACATATAGTACTGAGGTGAAATACAGGGCACAGATACTATAAAGAAAAAAAGTTAAGAAAGTTACATGAAACCAATGAAGTAAAACTTGAATTTTATAGGCACCTATGCAAAGTACTACAGATTATGAAAAAGCGAGTGATACTGCAAGCCACCAAGGCAGGAAACAAAAGAAATTGCTTTTCATAGCCCATGTCTCAATTCAATCATACCCTGAATGGCATGGTATGGCAACGGCATAAAGCTACTGTTACAGGATTAAAGTATACAATAAAACTGAATTATGATGAGTGACAAAGCAAACTTAGAAGGTCAATAACTAAAAATATGCTCTACAATTATCAGACTTTCTATACTGTACCTTTTTATTGCTTGCTTTGAGAATGTTCAATTCTTTTAGAAGCAATGCTATTGTCTCTTCTTTACTTAAATCTGAAGTAACCTGACAAGGATTCGTACATTCGCAATGCAAATCATTTCTGTGGTCCATGATGCTGTAATGAAGAAAACTATTAAAACAATATACACATAATTTCCACTCTACAGGATCTATACATTTTATACTTCAAACAGGGGAAACAAGTTTAATAATAAACATGTAAAATTACTTAATTTAAAATTTATCTTAAGAAAATACTATGGATGAAAAAGCATAAACATCACAAATTCACAGAGGTACTAATATACCAATTTCACAAGGAAGAGTTAAATCTATGAAAAACACTGGTAATAACTATAGAGATTCATGCAGGAGACCCAGGTTTGATCCCTGGGTCAGGAAGATCCCGGGGAGAAGGAAATGCCAAACCACTGCAGTACTCTTGCCTGGGAAATCCCACAGCCTGGAGGACTAGTGTGTGGGGTTGCAAGAGTTGGACAAAACTTAGCGACTAAACCACCACCACCATAGAGACACATGGTTCAGTACAATTAAAGAATTCAGTTCTTAAGGGGTTATGAATATTAATTCAATTTGTACTTTTGGTTAGGACTGCAGATATATTCTTACTTTTCTGAAACTGGGAACAACAAATAATTTTTCATTATAAATGACAGAATAACATATTTTCATTATTAAAATCACAGCATATTAAAAATGAAAACCTATTCCTGTAATACTTAGGGATAAGCAAAATAAATTTTTGACAATGTGTATACTATTTGAGAACAATAATTAACTTGTTAGCAAGAACTATAAAGGACGGGAAGGAAAAAGTAGATGACTTTAGCCCAGTCTCTACTATTTATCTTTCCTATGTGGTTATAAAGTTTATCACCTCTTCATTCATCCCTACTCCCCCAAAATATACTCCAATCTGCACTTTCATCAGACTGTAACTGACTGCCAAGAGGGTGGAACATATTAACATATCTACTTCATTATATATCAATATTCATTAGCATACCTATTTTATAATTTTTAAGTAAGTACAAACAGGTATTCCTACATAAAACTCTGTTGCAAATTATTCTATAGATATGATTTTGTCTAGACTGAAAATACAATATTTATATTTCAATATAATTATAGTCATTGAGAATCTTTAAATGTAGCAATATTTTCATAGTACATGACTAATTATCAAAGTATTTTACTCTTATAGGCAAAAGTCACAGGTGTCACAAATTCAAATCTCTTCATAAAATAGGTAGGTAAAGTGAATGAGTAGAAACTACAAAATGTAAAATATCAAGGAATGTAAATGGAAGAGCAGATGACCCTTCTAAAAGAAGTCAAACTCATTTAAATGAAGAACAGTGTTGACCAAAAGCAAAACATATCTTTGGGCTTGTCTTTTCGTGGAGCTGCCAGGTCATGGTTCTGATGAAAAATATACCATTTTCATCAATGTAATAGTTATTTCCAGATCCTTAATGAAAGGTCACTTAAAACAATACTCAACAAAATATAAAACCTCAGGACCAAACAAACAAAAACAAAACAATGAAAAAAAAATCCTCGTGACCTTCATTCAGGCTCATCCTGTGCTTTTTCACTCAGTGATTTAGACACATTATATTAACATAATGAAAATAGCAGAAAACTCCCCAAATTCTAATAAGTTAACCATACATCAAATTTAGGCCACATCAAAAAGAAAGCGAGGGACAGAGGGAAGAAGACAGGAAGGAAAAGTGCTCCCAATTCTTACTTTCTAAATCTAAGGCTGCTAGCACTCACTTGGATTTTCCTGCAGTGCAGTAAGCTGTCTCGTCATCTGGATGAGGGCTGACGAGTTGAAAATTCCTTGATCTCTGCTCTGGCAGTTCCGTGCTCTCATATGTAGCTTCATTAACTAATTCATTGGATTTTTGATGCATGCTTCCCTTAGAATTCACAGGCAGTTGCTCATCTGGCTGGGTATTTTTATTTCTGCCTATAGTGTCTTGTTCAAGGTAACTA
Organism: Ovis aries; assembly: GCF_016772045.2. Taxonomy (NCBI): domain Eukaryota; kingdom Metazoa; phylum Chordata; class Mammalia; order Artiodactyla; family Bovidae; genus Ovis; species Ovis aries. The sequence continues at coordinate 45,238,158 of NC_056071.1, read as the reverse complement.
TGGGTTATGTCTGCATTTAAAACAATAAAAACATGATATTTAAAACATCATTACATATTAAATAGATCAAAAGAGTATTTTTCTGTAAATAAGCAGTCTTGTAGCTTTAAACATGCACTTACTAACCTTACTCCTATTATAATCAGACAAACATGTACAGGGTGATCTTGCTATTAATGCTTCCATTTCCAGTCAGACAGCAGAGTAGGACGGTGGTTTACAACTTTAAGTGCACATCAGCTGTGTGTGTGTTTAGCCACTCAGTCGTGTCCAGCTCTTCGCAGCCCTATGAACTGTAGCCTCTGTCCATGGGATTTCCCAGGCAAGAAATACTGGAGTGGGCTGCCATTCCCTTCTCCAGGGAATCTTCCTGACGCAAGGATTGAACCTGTGTCTCCTGCATTGCAGGCAAGTTCTTTACCCGCTTAGCCAGCAGGGAAGTCTACATCAGCTGAGGAGTTTCTAAAACTCCTAAAGCTCAGGTTCACCTTATACTAATTAAATCAAGATCCCTGGGTGTGATCACAGGATTCTAGTATAAAATCAAGGCTGGGGACCACTGATTTAGGTTATTATTTTATACATTACTTTTTTTTCTAGAATTTGAAAAACAGGATATGGTAAGCTAACTGATTACAGTGAAGTGATAATGTGCGTGGGATTCTGTTATCAGACCGAGTTAGAATCCTGTCTTTATCAAACACGTAACTTTGGGCAAGTTACTTTACCCATCCATGCCGCAGACTTTGTTAAGTGGAAACATAATACTGCTTACTTGAGTTGCTCCAAGGATTAACTGAATTAACGAAGACAAAGTACTTGGCCTACTGTCTGGCACATCAATATTAAAAGGGAAATAATACAAGAATTATTTTTAACTTACCTTCTATCAGATATGTATAATACATTAGAGAATATTTTGAAAAGCTTGGCTATCTCATAAAAATTAGTTACCTCAAGCGGTAACTATTAAATAGCTATTCAAAGGAACAGTGTATATCTGATTTATAGTGAAATTTCGGGGAGAAAATGACACACACACAAGTGAACAAAACAAACTCTCTTAACCAATAAATCAGATCAATGACCACAAATACCGATTGAAACTAGTACTTTATTATTTCCAATAGAAACAATTCTTTAATTTTAAAAAGCAGGTGAATCACACCTGCTTGTTTATGATACCTTCTTTAACTTGTCACACTTAAAATCCTTTTGAGGCAGAAGAGTAGTTTTACAATAAAAACAAAATAGAGAAACATAAATAAGGTACCCCTCACAAAGCACTCATTCTTTCAGAAGAAATTCTTTGCTTATATATATATATATATAAGCATATATATGCTGAAATTAGGTATAGCCAGTCATACACTCCAAGTCCTGGACATTCAGTCACTCAGTTGAGTCCAACTCTTTGCGACCCCATGGATTGCAGCACACGAGGTTTCTGCCTGCCCCATGGCAATGCCTTATCAATTGCTTCAGAATCTTAAGTCTTGACTCTCTGACCTTATTTTTGAGAACAAACATCCCGTTATCTGCAACTTGTCTCATGTTTTCACCTCTGTGTTTCTGGATGTAATGCAACATCTCTCTTCATTTAGTTTTTTATTTCTGACTCTGAGTGCTGACTTCACCTCATCCCTGGTATCTATACTGCTTCTCATCACCACATTTATAGCTCTCTTTCTTACTTCAGCTTCTCTCTCCTGGGCTCAGTCATGCACTGAGTACACAGGCACTCACTCTTTGCAACCCCATTCACTATAGCCCACCAGCATCCTCTGTCCATAGAATTTTCCAGGCAAGAATACTGGAGCAGGTTGCCATTTCCTACTCCAGGGATTGAACCCACGTCTCCTGCACTGGCAGGTGGATTCTTTACCACTGTGCCACCTGGGAAGCCCCCACTTCAGCTTACCTAATATCAAATTTTGTGATCCCTGAACTCTTGGTAAATCATGGTCTTTTCACCTGTGAATGTGTTATCTTCTTCAAACTGAGAGCAGACATGGAACCTTGCCAGTAAGAGGGTTCTTTACTGATCGCTCCCGGATCCGAGTAATCATTAACTCTTGAAGTATTATCAAAATAAACTCATAAAGTTCTAACGCACTTCTGGATTTTAATTCTAAATGTTTAATACTTTTGAAGAATTCCTACTATGTGATTTGGCTCTATTTCTGGATGTTTCTAATCTTGTTCTGTAATAAAAGGTTTTAGATTCCTAACTGAAACTGTTCATCAGATATTTGGAGACTGATCTGAAACTATCCATATTATCCTACTGAGAGTTTAATTTTACTTTAAAGTAAACAAGCTGACTTATAAAATTTTCCTTCCTGTCTGCCTTTTACTTTTTTTTTTTGGACCAACTATTTTAGCAAATCTTCCTTAAATCCTCTGAATGCTCACAACAGTCCTCTACTCTGCCATACTGCGTTACCTTATATCAAAATTTGATCATTTGTATAGAAAGTTTGACCCCATAATTTATTTATTCATTAATTTAATGACTTGCCTGGTGGCTCAGATGGTAAAGCATCTGCCTATAATGTGGGAGACCTGGGTTCAATCCCTGGGTTGGGAAGATCTTCTGGAGAAGGCAATGGCAACCCACTCCAGTATTCTTGCCTGGAAAATCCCATGGATGGAGGAGCCTGGTAGACTACAGTCCATGGGGTTGCAAAGAGTCGGACGTGACTGAGCAACTTCACTTTCACTTTTCACTTTCACTTAATAATAATCCATGGAAATGCCACAGTGTGATATGTCCTGTGATAAGTACTGGGAAAACAAAGATGGGTGAGAAACAGATTCTCCCCTCAAAGACTCTACAGTACAGTGAAAAAGATGTAATCGAACTGATCTAATAATTTGAAGACAATGTACTAAGCAGCATGCTAGGGCTACACAGACCACAAACAAAACATACTAGACATCCTGATGCTCAACTGGAAGACTGTGGGATGATTTCACAAAGGCATTTATTCTAAAACATGACAAATAGAAATATGCAAAGTAATGGACTGTCAAAGGGTTTAAGTTCAGTAAAGAAAAAGCTGACAGACTGTAAGAATAAGAAAACAGGAAGAAGGAGTACAAAAGAGAAGGAACAGCCTTAGGAAAAACAAAGACATCTGGTGTTTTGAAAGGACAAGATGCTATACTTGAGGAGTTAAAACTTGTAAAATGCTTAACACTGTAAAGACAAGATGTGGTAGGTCTGGGAATGTGTTGATTAAGTAGACCGATGATGAAGTACTTGGAGAGGAATAAATGAAGGTATCAGGGTACAGGGAATGCTACCTTTCAAGACACTGAAGTCATTCAGAGAAAAAGGCAAGCAATGGAGACCAGAGATGAAAGACAAATGCAGAAGACCTCACTGGCTGCATAAATATGCTAAAGACAGAACCTGATGAGAAAGCTGACTGATGGTAGATAACAGTCATCTCTTTCTACCGTTTTACTTTGAAATAATTCCAGTCTTATAAAAATGTTGCAAATATAGTACAAAGGGTTCCTATATAACCTTCAGGCAGATTCCTCAAATGTTAACATTTTACACTTGCTTTATTATTTATTCTATGTCAGTCTACCTGCACATATATATTTTTTTTCTGAAACATTTCAAAGTAAGTTGTAGGCATGATTCACTGACTTTTCAGGTCAAATATTAAGATGGGGCTGTACCACACTTCATTTTACCAAGTTTTCTTTACTTTATTCAAAGCTCAACTTAAATTCAATTTCTGAGTTAATATCTTTACCAACCAAGAGAAAATTGCATTTAGTTACTCTAATTCAGTCTTCAGTTACTTTTCCTAAACTCTGCAGGCCCAACAGAAAAATTTTTACCAAGTAATAACAGGTTGATGCTACCAAAAACTCTAGTTGAGATGCTGTCTTACCCCTATCACTTGAAAAAAATATTGAATTAGCAATATATCGATAAAGTGTAGCAACAGTGAAGTTATGGGTCTGTTTCATACACTATTCAAGTACAAATATGAGACAAATGTTTAAAAGAACAACTCACTTCTGATTCAAATTTACCTCTAGGCAGATGAAAACACTCTATTCTGTTGATGCCTCTCTCTCTCTCTCATGGTTTGAAATGGAAACTCTGTAACTTTCTTTAATAATTTGCTTCAGTGTTGAATCAACGTCATTGTCAATCGTTCCATCATTAGGACTAACAGAATTAAAACTATTTAAATTCATTTCTTCATATGAACTTAAGAATGTTACCAATCTTTTCTTCATAATTCGTGTCTATGAAATCTAACTTTCCTCAAATAACATGAGATTTTTTGTGATGACTAATTAATCCCTTTATTTATTTGCTCTTCTGTGGGCATGCTGTATTAATTGGACATATGAATTTTAACTACTTAAAACAAATGTATTCTCCAAAATTTTTATAATACAATATTTTTACATGCTATCTAATGTAATCACTGCCATGTAAACCTATCCTGTCACCAATGAAAATAATGTTATAGAAGATTATGACTCAGTATGCTTCAAATGCCACCTACTGCTATTATTAGAGCCAGTTTATTCATCTGGGCAAACTGGGTGAATTTAGTAACAACTTTTTAAAACTCTTAATGCATGTGCCTTGGCTGGCTGTATTATATGGTGTGAAGACCCTGTGTCTTCCTAGTGGCTTTCATATTGTTTCAGTGGATCCTTTTCATGATCTAACAAATTCTCCCCTTACCGCTGGAGGTATCGGTATTGTCAACCATTTCAATGTCAGTGTTGCTATCACATTCTCAACTCCTTAGTCTAGAAAATTAACAGCATCATACTATTTCCTAACCTAGAAAAGAATGCTTTGGGATCCCCTTTGACATCAGTTCTCCAGACAATTATACATTAATGTATAATATACTCAGCTACACTGATGCCATCCAAGAAATCATAACTCAGGGCCAAAAATAACTGTTACTTCACAACTACTATACAGAAGTGAGGAGGCAGTTAGAAATCAAATAGGGATTCTTAGAGTCTGGGAAATTCTGTCCTGTCTGGCTTTGTAAATAGTTTGTGACAACTGGTATCTGTGTAAATGGATTTGATGGTCCCCTGGGGGGTCAATACTGTTTACAGAGCTGTTTCTTCAGAGTGGTTGAGCTAGAATTGTCTCTAGGGATCTTACAGGGGTTACTCAGAATAGCAACATCACAGGTACCTGAGAGCTCAGTGGCAGAAAAGAGAAAGAAGGATGGAGGTGTAACAGGCAAGTGCATTCAAATAAACATATGTCTTGCTCCTTCACATGCAGGCGCTACTCAGGGGCACTGACTATCTAAAATGAACCATAAAAGAAGCAATTTGTAATTGTGTTGTCTGACACCTGCTAACACAATTGGTCATCACTTCTTTATAATCCATCTTTCTTTTTTTGAAAAGGTTGTTACATTGATAGTAGCATTAGATTTTATAAATATAAAAAGAATGAAAATCTCATGTTTATCGCTTCTTTCTTTTGTATACTGTCACTAAATTATGTAAAAACATAAAAATGATAAGTTTCTTTTTTTTACTGTTGAATAAGTATAAATGTGATTTCATGATGGATTTACTATAGTCCCACATTTTAAACAGAATATGTCTTTTTTCCAAAGGTTAAGAATTTTTCTAAACAAACATTAGTTTCAACATAGCCCCTAATAACTTCTACCAATTCCTTAACTAAGTTACAAGTAGATCATCTATCTCTATATGTATACAAATACTCTTTACTCCCTTTACTAAACACTTCGGACTATTTGCTTCCTTTAATTTGTGTGGGGTGATTAGTTTTCCACATAGATGCATATATGAGCTTTTCTCTCCCTGAACATAAAAGACATCAGAAACTTCTGCCATATTATAGTAGCTCTACTTAACATGAGTGAGCAGAAGAGCAAAGTTCAGACCTTCCAAGTAGAATATTGGTGTATTTAGAGTTTCCAAGCAAAACCAAAGTGCATGGGCTCTGAAGACAGACCGCAGAGTTTGAATTCCAGCTCTACAACATAGCTGTACGACCTTTACCAAATTAATAAACCTCTCATCAATTTCCATATCAGTAAAAAGCACACACAAAAAAGCACCTACCTCAAAAGGTTATTATGAGAATTAAATTAGTTAAATTATATAATCTCTTGGAAAAGTATCAGCATAGAAAACACACTCAATAAATTTTAGCTATTATTATTTGCAAGTATCTACTTGGCTAAAAGCAAAATATTTTATTAAACTGCAGTAAGAATACATAAAAATATAATTGAGAAAAAATTTTCTATTTAAATCAAAAGACCTGAACGTGGAAAATAAATAAAATGCTACTTTGTTCAATGAGATACATACAAAAAAAGGAAAATACTTAAGCTTAATTACAACTTGTAGTTAATACATAATGGTTTAATAAAGTTTGTATAAGATTATAAAGCTGAAAAATTACAAAAATAACAGAACTTCAAAACTCAGAAATCCTGACATTAGGAAAAAGATCCTGAAAGAAAAATCCATCTCATAGCAAGAAAATTAAGGGGATATTTCTGTAAATTCACTCCCACAGCAGGAAAATAAGGAATTTAAATAGCATGTTTCTGTAACATAATTCGAACACTACTATACTGGCACAAGTAATTAGATATGATCAGGACCATAGGTAATATATCACAGGTACTTATTCTTCAGAGATTCTAATTTAGGAGTCACAAGAAATTAGGTAACTTCTGGATCTTTGGCTAAAAAACTACAAACTTGTTACCTACGTATTGTTTACTCTCTCGGGGTGTTTTCAATTTATTGTTTGGCTTAACCAGCCTTATGAAGAAGAAGAAGATACTATAACTTTAATTTTCATTGTTCTGTATTCTAATTGCTCACATTTCAAGCATTTAAAGCACATGGAGCCATTGGCTATTATGCTGAAAAGCACAGATACAAAGTTTTGTGTAATTCTAATAAGGTGTATCATATATACTGATGGGAGGTCAAAAACATGTGATGGGGGAGAGGCTGGACATAGGTCTAAGATTTTAAAATAAGGCTTCATAAAAGTTTATTAACCTGAAAAATCATGAAACCTAGGAATGTCATATAATTTATTCATTTGGACATGAATTCAAAATAAACTATGTCCTTTCATTCCATTACAAGGTTGTATCTCTAAATAAACATGTCAAAAAGAACTAGTGAGGTTATTTCTTCTTTGATTAAGACAATTCAATGGCTTAGTATACCACATTTCAAATTATCCAATGACTAGACATATAAATCACCTTACTGGAATTTTGCTTTTTATTATTTAAAAAAGCTATTGAAGTGGTGGTACTAAACAAATTTTTTAAAGTTTTTGTTTCAAGCCTGAAACAGTCATGAACACATCGATATTCATTCAACATATTTCTGCAAAAACTGTTCTATTATAGTATTTCAGCTTTCAAATTTTAACATTTTTCACCATATGAAGACCATGAACACAGTACAGTATAATTACCTAAAGCTTATACTACCTAACTTATGAAACTATCACCTAAATTAAAGCTTTGTAAAAATTATATCATCCTACTTAAACCATTGCAAATATTATTTAAGCTAAAATGATTGTGAAAACTATCATAAAATTAGATTAACTAGCAGAATAGTACTCTATATTCTCTTTCTTCCCCAGTGACATGAACTATTTGGCTACTTACTTTATTTCTAATCTTTTCAACCTTTTCAATTTTTCCTAAGAATAATTTATATAAAGTAATTAAATATATGAATCAACTAGGTAAGTCTTACATTTCTACCACTGCAAGTAAAATGGGTTTTTTATTTATATATTTTTTGTTTGCTAAGTATGAACACATACTAATTGTCTATGAATTCAACAATTCCATAAAGCATTTATGGAAGGTAACCTTTTTAATAGCAATTGTAAAAAGGAGAAAAAATGATTTCATTACATATGCCTTTCATTTTATTTAAGATCATCTTTAGATTTGGAAAATAAAACAGGAGAATCACCAGTCAGATACTAAGTGGAAATCACTGAAACACAATGTTAGTTCTAATGGATGGATGATTGTATTTGGTCTTTTGAAACTTTGAAGTATAGGTAAGTCTTGATCACACAAATTAATAAATCCTAAAGCTGGAGTTAACAATAACCATTACACCCAAATTCTGCAGCTTAGCCCAGCCAATTTTTCAAAAGGTCAGGTTGTGAACTGGAGAAGATCAGGGAGGTCCACCGCATAGCTTTGTTGCCAGGCATCTCTCGTCTGGATTGTTGCAGGCATTTATTAGTATTCGTCAGCAGACTCAACAGAGCAAACAAGAAATTCAAGCACGAATAATAAAATGAAATGCTGCTATATAACCCTTTGTCATTCAGCAAATATGGGACTTTTTAGCTACATTGTTCCTAAACCTGGGTTACTACTTTAATTTTTCTCCCCAGTGCTGACTGAATGAGTATGCATGTGTGTTAAATGCAGAGCTCCCCTAACAACTGCAGGACTGCCATTTAATCTGTTGGTAGATGGACCATTTCCTGTGGGAACCCTAGCTATGATTTCCAGATCCACCAAATAAATCTCAGATTAAGATTCCAAATGAAACCTGCCTTTGGCAGATAAAAAATGTCAAGATGGATATAAACAGTAAAATTATAAATTATCTAGGTGTTGCATGACAAACCAATGTTCATTTTTTTTGTTGACATGTGCCTAGATATCAAAACTATATGAGACATTCATCAAATGTCACACTTTCATAATATTGGAGGCATCATTAAAACTGTTTGACTAAGGACCTCAAAGTGTTTAAGCAGTAGCTCAAAAGTATATTTGTGCAAAGTAGAAGAATAAATTTACATATCAGCAGCAGCTCATAAGGGATGGGTAAATATTCTGTTTATCTCTCATTGTAATTCAGGTTACTTTAAATACAAGGTTTTAGGAAATCATTACACTCTATATGGTATCATTACATAACTTTCTATGCAAATGATATATGTTTTATTCAAATTCCCCATTTATTTGGTAGGGGAGGGAACAAAAGGAAAAGGTAAGGACTCTCATTTTATTAATCAGCTGTGACTACTATACTAATGTACATCATCATCACCATCTTGTTAGTATTTTTTAACTTTTTAAAAAAGCATTAAATACATGAGACAAAAAAAGCCTGAGAAAAGTAAAAATTATCTATGTATATAATCTATTCATTTCAAATGACTGTGGTGAGAAGCAGAGACTTTTAAAAAAGAAAAAGGTAAAGAAGGACCAATATAGAACCTATTAGAGACCTATGGTCTATTAAAAATGCAGAGGAAGTCTCTGATGCTAGTCTTCACTGCATTCTCAGGAGATCAAGGACTTCTTTTTTAATGAAAATTTTGTTTTGTCTTTGCTCTTCTTACCTGGACTAATGCAGCATTGTCCTGATGCTGAAATATATCGACTGATTAAAAAATATAGGCAATGAAGGTTTCTGAAGGAAAAAAATCAGATTTGCTGAACCGAAATCTTTTAAATTTTAAACTCTTAAAAGCAACTGAATAAAAGCCTTCAGTGACTCCAAATTCTGCAACATTTGGTTTCCTGATGAAGATTCAAAAATCATTTAATCTACTTAAAATAAGAATTCCTTGAAATTTGTAAATTATTTACACTTAATTTAATCCATGGAAAGGATACAAAATAGTCTGTATTCCATACTCAAAATGCTAGAATTTATACACAATCCTGATTCTTTCAGAACTACTTCTCCAGTTCTTCCTATCAGATTTCCTCCAATACGTGTGGTGGATTCAAGGAAACTAAGGCTAAATAAACCTTACCTATACTAATCTGTTAGGGATCAACATTAATCTGAAAATTAATCTGAAACAGAGAGGATAAAACTTAAACAGGTAGTAATTAAGGAAGGAAATAAGAGTATTTTTTGCTTAATTTTGAATATATTTCTAAACTCAAAACCAAAGAATGTCTACCATGTTTTAGAGTACATCACATTATTTTAAGTACAGCCAGTGAAACTATTAAAAAAGAGTATTTGGTTTTTAACTTCAAACATATTTAATTCTCAAAAACTAACATATTCAGTATCTATACCAGTATAATTTTACCAATGTGAACTGATTACTTTTAGCTTTTCATTCACTAGCATCCTGATTTTAAAGCACAGAAAAGTTTCAATATGTGAAGACAAAATAAATTAAAAATGATGTCAAAATATAATTTTCTGAAATAATTACTTTTACCTTACATCTTGTCAGCACAATTTTACCATTTGGCAAAAATTATCAATTTTACCACAAAGCTTCTAGACTATGAAATAATCTATGCAACCAATTTCAAAATTTTATAGCTTGATTTTCTAAATTTGTTTTTCATTCCCCAAGAAAAAACAAAATCACAAAAGACAAAACATGAAGAAAATCTGTGTCTGAAACTTCCTCCCAGAAGATGATGATGTCTTACATGACAGGTAGTTTAGATTAAAACACAAATATCTACACATACTAAACCCCAAATTTTATGTTCAACTTCCACATGTATTTACAACCAAAAACAGTGAGTAAATGTAGTCACATCAGTCCTGCTCTACAAACAGTCAGTCAACCTGAACCAACTGTGTAAATGGTCATAAATTCAGTCTATACACCACAGTATATTGATTCAGATCAACAAAATCAACAAAATGCCAACACACACTCAGGACAATCATGCTAAGCTGACAAATGCAGCCACTGTGGAGACCATAATAACCACCTTAAGTATGATCCACTGAAATTCCAATTTCTAAAAAATTCAAGATTCAATAATATTATACTGAGATTTGTGTCATAAATATGTGTTCCAGGAAGTGGTCTGGCATGAAAGGGCCCTAATCAGAAATGAATGAGGACTTTTATCAAAGAGCTCATATTCTTAAGAATGGAGAACTTGAAAAACAAAGCCAAAAGCTTTTGAAAAATTCGAGTAGTTTTTTTCTATTTCAAAAAAATATATTTTCATGGTCACAAATATATTTAAGACACCTCTTTAAAAGCAGAATTGCATTTCCTTAAATCAAAGAAATAGTCCCAAGTTGTAAAAAGAGAGGATCATACTAATAGCATAAAAATGGAGAAGTAGTCCTATTAAAAAAAAAATTTACCATTTTTCATGCTTAGTCTTAGTAATTATCATTTTTACAAAATGAAGGACTGAAAGAGTAGTAAGAATTCCATGTGAAGAGTATACACTGAACTGACATAAAAGACTCTAAATTTAGTTTCAAAAAAAAGAAAGAAAGAAAAGAAATAAAGAGTCCTATTATCTCCCCAAATTTTCCCTCATTAAGAATTTATGGGCAGGTTTATCAACTGTAGCAAATATGCCACTATACTCAGCTGTTCTTGTGTGGGGTTAGGTAGTAGATGTGCAATGGGAACTCTGTACTTTTTGCTCAGTTTTGCTGAGAACTTAAAGCCGTTCTACAAAATAAAGTCTTTTTAAAAAACTATATAAAAAATATAAAAAAATATATATGACATAAATTCATAAATGTGAATTACTAACAGCAGAAATTATAAATCCCAAAACACAGTTTATAATAAACTTTATAACCAGCTAGAAGACTAAGTTGTCCTTATAAAACTTTTTTGGTTTTCCATTACATTTTTCTAATGAGGCCAGGGATCGTGACAGAATCATTCATATCAACTCTAAAAAATAAAGACACTCAGAATCTCATTTATTTTTATAAACTTATCTTTTTTAAAAAGAAATTTTTTTTTTTCTAAAAGAGCAAACCTCAATCATGCTTTTAAGGGTATCTTAGCATTTCCTCTGGAAATGAATCAATCCTTGTTGGCTCGCTGCCAGCAGTCCTAAAACCACTCTCAAATATTCTCAATGGTCATGTGTAAGAAACCACCAGAACTCTATTAAGTTAGAACCTATGGAGATAAATAGTAAATTTAGGCAGACCTTGACATGCTCTTTTTTTAACCCTTCTATGGCAAAACAAAAATTAGAAATGCATTCTTATATTCACCCTTGCCAAAAGGAAAAGGCAAATTGTATGATGTCACTAGTGTGAAGATTATTACTGCAATTGGGATTTCAATACAGACACAATTAGAATTTACCCTAAATGATTATTATTGATTGTATATTCTATTCTAAAAAATATAAATATACTAAATATAAACTATACTACTTTGAAAAATATCAAGTTTTTGATATTGTGAACATTATATCTAAAGAGAATAACTTCCTATAAAACTAATAATAACCATTTCAAATACTATTATTTGTGTTCTTAATACTTCTGAAACTTTTTTATAGGCTATCTTTCACAGCTGGGTGGAAGAACAATGATGCAATCACCACCACTTATCTAGGCCCTATAAAATATGTCAACAATCTTATTTTTTTAAGCATCTATAAAGACTATTACTACCACTACATTATTGAAAATAATTATTCTGGTATACGAAATTCATATTAAACTTGTTTCCTATTTCAGGTATTGTAGTAGGGCTTTTACATACACAATCTCTCATCTTCCAAACTCTCCAAAAGGAAGTATCTCCCTGTTCCATAAACAAGAAAACTCTGGTTTGAAAATAATTATGAAACTTGCACCTAAGTCCAGGTAGGTAGTTAGTAGAAGGTTGAAAAATTAAAACACAGGTCTATCTAGTTCCAAAAGCTACATTCTTTCTACTATAACATGTTATTGAAATTAATAAATGCATTGGTTCTCCAGTGTTAATTTTCCTTTAAATTTAAACAAAAAGAAAATTAATGAAAACAAATTGTCTTACTCATTCCAGGAAAATAACCATTACTAACTAGAATGGCAATTATTAAGTACAATTCAAATCCCGTAATTCAACACAGAATAAATAATTATGTGGACAGTTCCAACACCTTGAATTTCAAGGAGTGTCTAATCATAATGTCTAAGGGATTCATTTTTTCCTACCAGCTATCTTGCTGCTAGAAATGGATGTCCATTTTACATAAGTGGCTGTTTCCTTCCTCTCTGCTTTAAAACAGTTTATGAAGATGACATGAAATTCTACTATTATCATAATGATCAAAGACATTTAAAAGCATCCAGGTTGTTTTTCTATAGATGTCTACTCTTATAAAATGTTTGCAAATCATACAATAGTTTTAGATGTAATTCAGTTACAGAACACTATATGGGCAAAAAGTAAAAGAACACGTAATTTGTGAAAAGAGAGAAAAGATAAAACAACCAATAATAAAAGAGGTTGAAGGTGGCACACAGGTTCCAAATGCCAAGCAAAATTAAACAGTATTCTGACTCAAGATGAAACTAACAAACTACTTATAAGTTACCTTTTGCTAGGTTTTAGTCCTTGTTATTTGAGAGAAAAACCACAAAAATCATGGTAACAAAATCATGTCCTCTTTACATATAAAGAAGTTGCTTTTTACTCAGAGCAGCAAGATAAGATTTTTTAAAATATTTGCTAACCTCCAAAAAACTGCAACATGTAAGAAATCTATTGACATAAGCAGTTCTAGAAGGCTTTCAACTCAAGTTTCAATTGAGACAATGATTTAGAATTATGCTCACTTTTTTAAAACTATGCTTAAAATAGTTTTTAAAATGTGTTTCACATTTAAATTGAGATAATACATAAGTGAAAACTACTCTGTGTATAAAACAAATATTAAATATTAACTCCTAAAATATTAAACCTAAAAATATTAAAGAAACTCATAAAATTGAAAGGTTTTTGTTTAAAGATTCTTCAAGCTGTATAATTCCTACCATTTCTTACCCTCAATTGGTAAGAAATATTTAAAACACAGCAGACAGTGTTTAATTTGGGTAGGCACAAAAACCTTCTTTAACCTTTCTTAGGGAACACTGACCCCTAAAGGTTCTAAATTTAAACAAGTTTAACAATATTCTAAATTTAACTGGTATCCAGACCTCATTTTTACCATTATCATAGGTGTATATTCTTATGGCACACATGTTTATTCATAAACCACACTTAAAATTATTTCCAACAGACTGTTGTGTACTACAAAACAACCATGCTTCTGCTAATTTAATAAAAATTACCAAAATTTAAGAACTACCCAGTAATTTATCATACTATTTCCAATAATTACTCATAAGAGATTTCTGATCCCCAAGACTTTTTTCTAACATTGTTAAGTAAATAATAAGTATATGCTTAAGACAAGCTAACAATCAATCATATAGTAACTGGTTCTTTCTGAGGGTTAACTTTACATATGCCCTTTGACTGCGCCATTTCACTTTTTTTCTTCAAAAGCAGGGAGGAAAAAGGAATATTGAAAAAGAGAAGGCTTTCATGAAAGGACAAAACATCATTTACTTCTTAAGTAAGCCAGAAGATGCTATCAATGTTAACTAGACAACACACAAATGTTGTCACCTATTGCTTCCACAACCTAAAATTTTGTTCATTCAGGGCTGGGTTGTTTTAACTACCCAAAGAAACTTGTACAGTTTATACATGTCTTCACTTATCCTATCAATCTCAGCTTTACATTTTCTAAACTGAGAATAATGATAAAAACCAAGAAAAATGTAAATCATTTCACCAGTTAACGTTGTTTACCTCATCAAATCTTTGATGTCAAATATTTCAGCAACGTTTCTAAAATAAAGCTAGGAAAAGAATGACCACTTCAGCATTCCTTATAATGAAACTTGTAAGATGATGCAAAGTATAATAAAAGTTATTAATTAGCTCCGTTTCCTTAAAAATTAAGATAACTTTAAATAAAATAAGAATAGCCTATGAACATTTGTGTTAGCAGAGCTTTGAAGCAATCTGTGCTTTATGAAAAATCCCATGAACCTTGATAACAAAAAAGTAAATGTATCGGTTATCACAAAACTCAAAAGATACTCCATTTACCTGTTTAACTTTATTTGTTAATAATGTTTCATTAATAGGTCCTTAAGGAATGTCTTAGTGCTATTTCCAATGTCCAAAAAATGTCTGTAAAAATGCAAATTTTCTTAATGATGTTTCAGTCACGTCTCCTGCAGTCTGCCTCCTGCAAACTATTTATGCATCTGTCTTCAGTCCTAAAACCTTCCTCTCCACAAGTGTCCTAGAGCTTCAGCAGTTCCCTTCCTTAACATTTCCCATGGTTGTTTCACATTTATGAGAAGTATTTCCTCTACAGTCCCTACACTTTAGAGATATTAAAAATAATTCCTTTGGCTCCTTAAAGATCCTTTGGTCTATAATGTGAAACACATGGCTTTCATCGCAACGTGACCTCTGAACAGGGAACAAAAGCAAGAAGGGCATTGTTATTTACTTCCTCTTTTCTTATTTTGCACATACATTGAGTAAGAACTGCTTTGAGTTTTTCAAGAGTGTTTGCCTGCTTATCTGCATAAATGAATAAAAACAGCTACAACAAATAGTTTCCTGCTTCACCCCAATACATCATTATCACAAGTTGAATATAAAGAGAGTAGACTAAAATCAAGTGCCACAAAATCCTTCCACTAAAGCTATTAACTTTTCATTAAAATCCTTAACTATGTACATTACTCAGGTACTACTTGCTATTCCTTTATACACAATGCAATCAGTTACGTGGATACTAAACTCAGAATGTAGCCTAGAATCATAAGAGAAAGGTTGCTAACGGTACGCTAAATGACAAGAAAATCTGTAATAGTATAGAAATCAAAAACAAATGGAGAAATCAAAAAAGATATACTCAGTGTAGCATCTTTCTGTATCTCGCAAGAATGTAGCTATTAACTGATTTAGTTCAAGGATGACAGAAGAGTTCCCTCAAATGGCCTTTAACCTTCCAAAAAAGGTAACAGTGTGGTTGATAAATGGTAAAGAAAGCCCTGTTGAAGAAGAGGGGAAAGAGAGATGTGTGCAATGTTTCGATAATAATTCTATTTGGAAAAATTCAGAGGACATAAAAATGACGAACATAAAATTTCAAGTCTTCAACTATACGTCATACTATATTCAGAATGATTTGTTATCCAAGGATTTCAGATTTGCAACTGTATCCACATTTAGTAAAAGACCTCAAATAAAAACCAAACATTTTTAAAACCTGTCTGTGTAGCACTTATTCTACCTTGCTCTACACACAGATGGGTGTCCTCTACTTATCTACCTACGTTTGTACCTATCCATCCATCCATCCATCCATCCATCCATCCATCCCTCCATCCCATCCACCCTTCCACTATTTCTCCCTTTGGCAGGACATCTCTTTGTCTGTCTGTCTTTCAGACTGTGTTTCTCTCTGACTGCTCTCTCCTCTGCCTGTGCACATCCGCTTTCCTCTGCACATCTCTGCGAGTGTCTGTGGCTCTGACTCTTTAGGGAGAATCCCCCTTTGACTGTTTTTCTGTGGTTGTCTCTGAGTGCGCCTTTTAGTGTACAAGTGTCTCTGTATGTGTCTCTGTTTTTCTGTGTATGTGTGTCTCCTCTCCTTACATGTCTGTCTCTGCATGTATGTGTATCTTCCATGTCTCTTTGTGCTCATCTCTGTCTCTTTCTGAGAGTGTCTGCGTGTACACAGGTGCCCCCCTCTCTCAGTGTGTCCCTTTCCCGTCTCCGCCCAACTCCTCTCTCTCTGTCACAGGATGTCTGTTTCTCTTACTCCGGTACCTCTCCATGAGTCTCGGGATGTGTGTCTTCTTGTGTGTATCTATGCATGCGTCTCTCTCTGTGTACCTCTATATGTGTACCTGTGTCTTTTTCATTGAGTTTACCATCTCCCCCCTGTGTCTGTGTCTCCTTTCTCTGTTTGGGTTTCTTTCTCTGAGTTTGCCTCTCTGCATGCATTTCTCTACTAGTCATTCTCTCAATCTCCTCTATCACTTTGTGGGTGTGTGTCTTTCTCTTTGTGTGTCTGCTTTCCTTTTTCTCTTTCAGTGTCTCTTGCTCTGTGCCTTTTCTCTTTCTCCTTGTGTCTCTTTTGCAGAATGTGGGTCTTTCTGTGTATACTTCCTTCCTTGCATGTGTGCGTGCGTGTGTGCTTGTGCTTATCTGCTCCTGTCTAATACACTGGTTAGAACAAACACACTTCATTCAGTGCCTTAAAGTAGCACATCACCTGGGGTTTGGTATTAATACCTTAAAAGTCCTTACCTTTTGACCAGTCCTCCATTTGCACTTCTGTTCTTGTTTGCTCTGGCAATGTCTCTGGTTTCTGCGCCAAGATTTGAGGCTAAAATAAAGCCAACTCTAGATAAATAAACTTAAAACAATATATCAGAACACACCTAAATCTTACCTTTGTTTAAGAGAGAATTTACAGGATAACTGGTTTTCTAAAACACTTATAATAGGACAATTAACTGTATATTTCAACACGTGAAATTAAATCTTTTTTCTCAGAAAAATAGTTCTTTCATTCACACTTACATTTTAGTAAATACAGTTCAAGGGTAAGTGTCTAGACATTCTTGCTCCTTTGGTTAGGGAACTATTCAATTTATTTAACTTAAGTCTTCTGCAACTATTAATACAACTTCAACAATTTAAGAAAAATAAAAATTTTACTCTATTTGTCATAAGTTTATAGCAAAAATTTCAAACTTATTTATTTGAATGTATATTTGCACATAAATATTTCATAGTGTGTAATTTTAAAATGTTACTCTAATTTTTTTAAAGGTTATTTTCAGCTTGTGGAATTATTGGTATTTCTCTCTTGCATTTGTTTTCATAATAAATATGATCAAAGCTATGCAAGTTCACTTTTTTGCATGCTTTTAAAGAGAATAATAAAATTAGATTCACCTCACAGCTAGAACTCTGCGTTCTTTAAAAAGTCCTCAAATAAAGCTGTAGCAAGCTTCTCCTATTCCAATTTTCTCTAAATATGTTGATCTGGAGTTGGCAATCTTTTTCTAAGTTCCTCATTTACTTTTGGATTAACTGAAAATATAGGAAGT